>NC_056728.1:300014805-300017305 GCF_019279795.1 Protopterus annectens
ACAACATGGATTTGGATCAAATACTAGACGGGTTGTGTGCTGATAGGGAGGACATTGCCATATTTGGTTTGGATCATACCCCAAGCAACAACCTAAATCAAACCAATCCCAATACTGGTGGGGGTTGTGAATTGGCATTCCGCAACCTAGAAAAAGGTCTAAAGGGCCTGAGAGCCAACATTTGGCATTTGAGACTTTTTAAAGCTTATTCACACAAAAATTTGGCACTTAGAGGTTTCCGTATTAAGCTTCGCCCCCTAGTTGGCAGATCTGAACAGAGGCTGACAGATGAATGGGATGAGGCTTTAAGAATGGGCTCCATGGTATTTGTTAAAATTTTAACATCCTATTATGAGAGAACTGTGGATTCTTTGGTTACCGAAGTTAAAGAACTTAGCGTTGAATGCCAAAAATACAAGTCAAATTCCAACTACCGCCAGTGTATTGACAGGCTGTCCAAGGAATTGACGACCTATGACAAAATGGTGAAAGACAGAAAAATTTAAAAATTCACCAGGGATATGACGGATTATGAGAAGGGTCAACCCTTCCAAATTCAAAGAACTGTGAGATTCCAGGATACTGGATCAAGTATGATCAGGGGCAGGTCTAGGAAGAGGCCAAGGTCAATCTTAAAACACAGAGACCTGAGTTATACCAGTACATCAGGAGAGGAATCATCTTACACTGACAGCGAGGGGGGAATGATGACTCATTCACCATTAAAAAAGAAAAGTCAACCCCAGTTCCCTTTAGGCATGGCAGGAAATCCAGAGGGGGGAGGAAACACAAGCACAGAAATAAACACTGATTCAATGCCAGGATTAGTCCAGTCATTATTGAATCAATAACTAAACCTTTTGAAAATGTTTTGAATCTGTCGGATCATGTACTTACTGAAGACCAACACAGTATTCTAAATAAAGGATTGGGTTTTGTCCCCAGCTTTTTTTCTGATTATTATTCAGTCTCTTTGGAAGTTATGGAATATTGCAGGAAACTTAATTTACGTATTCTTTTCTCTGACCAGGACAACTCCTCCTCTCAAAGATCAACTGACTTTACCTTTAGGAAATCGACTTTTCAACCCCCCATGAATAAACATGTGGGGATTTTTCAGCAAGCTGTACTAAAGGACTTACATTTTCCCCATTATGACACCAATATAGCCCCAGACAATATCACTTCTCAGGAGAAACAGGCACTTTCTGAACTCAGACTGAACCACAAAATTGTGATACTTCAAGCTGACAAAGGAGGAGCTGTGGTGATTCAAAACACAGATTATTATGTACAGGAGGGCCTTACACAACTTTCGGATTCCCATTGCTACATGCATATGGGGGTAGATCCAACTAATAGATTCAAATTGGAGATTGACCAGTTTCTCAATGAGGCATTGCAGGAAGGGATTATTACACAAAAGACGGTTCAACATTTACAGGTTAGTGACCCTCATAAACAGATTTTATACTTGTTGCCTAAAATTCACAAATCTATCACTCACCCTCCAGGCAGACCAATTGTGTCTGGCCACGGATCACTAACAGAACCTTTATCTGCATTTTTAACGCAATATTTGAAGCCACTATTGACTTTGGTCAGGGCCCTATACAAGATACAACTGAATTTCTCAATATCATTGCTGACACTCAACTGGATCCAGAGTGGCTTATGTGTACCTTAAATGTAAAATCCCTTTACACCAGCATACCACATTGGGCTGGTCTCCAAGCTCTGGAATTCTGGCTCAAAAAAGCTGAACTATATCCTCCGGGATTTAACACTCTATTAATATGTATGTCTGAGCATGTTCTCAACAAAAATGTTTTTTACTTCCAAGGTGATTGTTATTGGCAATTGAGAGGCACAGCCATGGGTGCCTCCTTTGCCCCAATATATGCTGATTTATTTATGGCTTATTTGGAAGAGTGTCTTATTTACAATCCCTTACACAACATTTACTTAGTTGAGATGGACATTTGGAGGCGTTATCTCGATGATTGCTTATTGGTGTGGCGTGCTGATGTTGATTATCTGCTGGAATTTGTGGAACATTTGAATAACAACATATGGGGTATTGAATTTTCTATAACATATCATAGGTCGGTTATTGACTTTTTGGATGTTACTATATATCGTAACCAGGACAACACCTTGAATACTAAGATACATAGAAAATACCCACAATTTAATTCGTTACTCCACTCCTCCAGCATGCCTCCACACCACACCATCCGCAACATTCCCAAATCTCAATATTTACGTATTAAACGTATTAACTCTTCAGAAGTGGATTATGAGAAGGCCAAACAAGATCTTAACATCAGGTTCTTGGATAGAGGCTATTCTAGTTTCGATATACAGGCAGCCAGGATCTGGACGGACCAACAAGATAGACATGAATTGTTACAATACAAAGATAAGAAAGATCGTATGAAGGATCAGAACATTAGATTCATCACCACTTTTGGTAGAAATCACCAACTGGTCAGGAATA
>NC_056728.1:300022305-300027305 GCF_019279795.1 Protopterus annectens
GCCAAGCTAAGTTCAAACTACTGGCCTGCAGTATTCTCTAACAGAAGTGGGCAAACTCTAGATCAGTGTTACTTTCAGTATATTTTGAAAATAAGTTTTATCTCCTGGACAAAATTAATTGGTAGTCTTTGTTTAATTTCTATTTTTTAACTAAAGCACTCCACCACAGATGTTAGCCTGTCACCCCCCTCAAATCCTGTAATTCCTAACAGCAGTCTCCCTTTGCATGCTATATAACTATTTGAAAGCCCTGCTGTTTTTTTCTAGTATTACTAATCCATTTCTCCTATAAATTGTGGTATTTCTAAATCCCACATACTCCTGGTACAAGAGTGTTTTTTTTATTTTATTTCATAAGAAAGGTATGCAAAACAAATAAGTCCAAAGTGCC
The DNA here is from genome assembly GCF_019279795.1 of Protopterus annectens. Classification (NCBI taxonomy): domain Eukaryota; kingdom Metazoa; phylum Chordata; order Ceratodontiformes; family Protopteridae; genus Protopterus; species Protopterus annectens. Next base: position 300,022,697 of record NC_056728.1, read on the forward strand.
TACTGTTTTCCTAATTGTTTCAGGACATTAGTTGCCCCCCACCCCATTCTATACTTCTAACAGCAGTCTCTCAGTATATGCTGTTTTAACTATTTGTAAGCCCTACTGTTTTTCTTCTACTACTAAATCCTTTGTCTTATGAATTCTGGTCTTCCTAAATCCCATGTAACTCCTTGGTAAAATTTGTTAGTTTCAATAAGAAAGGTATGCAAAACAAGCAAGTGCAGAGTACCTACTGCCTTTTCTTATTGTTTCTGTAGACTTGCACATCTGTGAGATCAAGGCCAGCCCTTTTCATCATATTATTGGCTATCCACCACTTTTCTGGTCTATTATGATCCTTCCCCTCCCCCACAAGACCAATTACTGACTAATCATGGGCAGCCCTTTTCATCATACTATTAGCTATCCACCATTTCTTCTGATCTTTTCTGTCCCTCCCCTACAAGACCTATTACAGCCTAACCTAGCTTTCTTAAGCTACAGGAGCCATTTTTAAAATCCTCTTGGTGTAGCTGTTTGTCTCATCAGGTGAAGTGCCTGTACCTAAGATTCTCCAAGCGATACAGTAAAACAGCAGTTGCTGGGGTCCTGAAAGTCTACCAAGAAAAAGAGTGAATGTATATATATACCTTACTGAAAAGACAAAGTATATTCCTAAAAGTTTTTTTGTACAAACTGTTCATTTAAATGTTGTCCTGCCCTGCTAAACTCTGTAATAGCTACTTGTACATCACCACCCCATTCTACATCCTCCTTTTCATAGCCCTCTCTGCAACAAGCTTTCCCCCACCACCTTGTACTCTAATAGGTTAAATTATTTTTCCCCTTTAGTGACAGTATGTTGTTCTTTTTACCTTCTGTTATCTTCTGTAAACTCTGTAGACCACTGACCTCTCCTTGTTACTACTTTTTTCCCCAAGTGTTCCGAGTGTTTTCCCTCTTCTCTTATTTAAAACCTCTTTTGCTGCTTGCCTGATTGTTTTCTTTTCTGTTTAGCCCTCTAATCGACCTAGTCCTACCCGCTTTTTTTGCCCTTTACTTCGCTCAGGCTCAGTCCACTCTCCTACTCTACCCCATTCCCAACCGCCCTCACATTCATTACATTTATACCTTCCATACCACATGCCTTCCTTTCCTCTAACCAGTCCATTAACTCCTGCTCCCTTCTGTTACCTCCCCAATCACACTACCCCCTTTTGTCACACTACATACCTTTGCCTGTCCCCTTAACATCCTTCCTTGCCATAATCTTGTTCTCTTATCTTTTAAGTTAGCCCAACATTCTTCTCAATTCTCCCTACTGGTGCACAATATATTTCACCTATGAACTTCCCACTCTTTTCTTTCATCCTCTACTCATTTATCAACATGTGGCCGCTCTATCTTTTTGTCAACATTCTCTTCTTCCTTTCACTAATAGCCTCTTACCATATATCACTCTGCTATCAATCACCTCTACCTACTCTCCCCTTTTCTTTCAGCACCCACACTACCTACCTCTCACATACTTCTTATTTCTTCATCTTGTTCCCATCTTCACCCTCTGACCTCTTCAGAATTACTATTTTTCCAAAGTCATATCTCTCCACTACTCTAAAACAAACACATCCTACTACCCTGACCCTACTCACATATATTTTCAATTTCTTTGCCATACTTCTCTTGGGTAGGGACATCCAACCCAATCCAGGTCCACCTGCCTCTACCTTTAACAATATCTCAACTCAAACCTCTCCCCTCACCTACCCCTTCATACCAATACTCCCTCACCCAAATCACTAAAAATCTTCTCTGTTAATATTCAAAGCATGGTTAATAAGATAACAGAACTTCACTCTTGGATTTCTAACACTATTCCCCACATCCTTACCCTATCTAAAACCTGGCTTAAACCTCACATCCTTAATACAGAAATTTTACCTCCTGGCTACAACATCTTTCACTCAGATAGAACATAGAAGAGGGGTGAGGGGTTGCCATCCTCTATATCAATCGACTTAACCTTTCCCCACTCTCTCTCTCTGTTCCTAGCTTTACACCTGTAGAAATTCTTATTGTAAACTGTCACCTTAACCCTCACAAAAGGTTTGCCTTAGTCTCTATATACACACTACAGCCCCCAGTGATAATATTTCTATCATAGAGAACTTTCTATCTGGGGTCACTCAATATGTCCCTTACAAAACCATTATACTTAGAGATGTTAACATAGACTGGTCTAAACTGTCTACCTCTTTGCCTACTCACAGTCTCAACTTTCATGTATTTCACCAACACACATCTACCCCTACTCGAACTGACAAAAACTCCTTACCTGGATCTATCCTAGACTGAATCCTTACCTCACATCCTACCCATTATCACAACCCTGGTGTAATTCCCCAACTCTTTAAGTGATCAATCCCCTACCTATATTCATAGATTCACCCAACATTCACCCAAAGATCATACTTAGAGTATGTCGAAACCTTACCCACTTTGACCCAGATACTTTTAACTCCAAACTTTCTAGCATTAAATGGTCCTTCCTATATCGACACCCTCTCAATGAGGCAGTAGAATCCTTCAATAAAATTTTCCTTGACACACTCTATTCGATTGCCCCTTCTAGAAAAATCAGAATTAAATCTAACTTTGTCCCCTGGCTCACAAAACAAAGCTGCTCCATTATGCACAAGAGAGATGGTGCCTGGAATGCCTGGCTTAGAAACAAATCCTCTGTCCTTCTTCAAAGACCAAAGAGCTCAGAAACCTGACCCAAAAAAACTAGTCAACAAAGATAAGAAAGCTTTTTTCTGCTGTAGCCAATGTAGCCCACATAAAAATCCAAAGAAACTCTAGACTACCATCAAAAACCTGCTTCACCCTGGCAAACAATCTACTCCCAACCCCTTCCCACACAACACTGCTACTGAAACTGCCACTCTCCTTAACAACTATTTCATAGAAACAATCCAAAAACTTACACTAAATAGTACTTCTAACACAACCCCTCCATTACCCCATAATAAAATCCTCCCCAACACTTTCACTTTCCAACCGGTTCCCACTTCCATTATTAAATCTCTCCTAAATAAACTTAAAACTTGCTCCCCCTCTGCCGACCAACTACCCCCCTACTTTCTTAAAATTGCTGCACAGTCTATTGTATACCCTGCACAGTCTATTCCATTTCTGAAGCCTGTGTCTTAGACATATGGAAATCCTTTTATATAATCCCTCTCCACAAAGGTGGAAACTCTACTGATCCTTCTAACTTCAAACCGGTTGCTATCCTGTCCTCCCTATCCAAAATCCTGGAAAAGTGCATCCATACCCAATTATTCAAACACATTCTTGATAACAACCTCCAAACTCCCAAACAACATGGCTTTAGACCCCACCATAATACAGCCACTACACTATTCTCTTTCACCCAAATAGTAGCTGAAGCCGGCAACAATAACTTGCTTGTCTCCTGTTTTTACCTCGATCTGTCTAAGGCTTTTGATACTGTCTCCCATTCCAAACTTCTAACTAAACTCTCTGACCTTTACCTCTATACCTCCTCTGTTAACTGGTTTTCTAGCTACCTCTCTACCTCCTCTGTTAACTGGTTTTCTAGCTACCTTTCCAGCAGGCAGCAGTCAATTTGCTGGCAAACTGTCCTCTCTTTCCTCCCAGTAAACACTGGCAACCGTCAAGGATCTGTCCTTGGCCCCCTCCTGTTCAATATTTTCACTAATAAACTTAACTTTTCTACTAACCTCTCAGCACTTCTACAATATGCAAATGATTCCTCTCTCATCACCTCTGTCCACAGCATTCCTGAACTTTTAGCTCTCACTCAACACAACTTCTCATCTGTCAGAACCTGGCTTTCAGATAATCAACTCATACTAAATCCAAAATAAACTAAACTCCTTTTTTTCCTTCCTAAAACACTTGCTCTGCACAAATCCTGCTTCTCTATTACCTCCCTCAACAACACCATTATCAAACCTGAACCCCATACCAAACTACTTGGAGTAATCATTGATGATGAACTAAAATTTGATATACATATCCAACAAAGTATAAACACAACCCACCAGAAACTTGGTCTTCTCTATCACAACCAAAAATGTCTTACACCCGCCTCCAAACCCTCCCTAGCTCAGTCACTCCTCCTACCCTGTCTTTTAAATGCTGCCCCCATCCTTACTAATGTTCAAACATCTCTTCTCTCCAAACTAGAGCAAACATATAACAAAATACCCATATTTGCCTGCAATCTTCCATACAATCCCATCACTGCCTCTCCCTTAAGACACTCTAATGGCCTGAATTTCCTAAACAAATACTTCTTTCTCAACTACATACTGCACACTCTATCCTGAGTGATCCCTATTTCTGCCCCTCCATCTCTAATCTAATGTCCTACTATAACCCCCAATGCCACCTCTGTACTAGAAGCAAATACCTCCTTGACATACACAAACCCAATAAAAACATTGGAGAGTCCCTTTATAAATACTCCATGGCCCGTGCTTGGAACCTTCTCCCTTTCATTATAAGTAGCACTCCTCAAATATACCTGTTCAAACAAGAAATCAAACTTTATCTTCAAAAGACATGGTCCTGCCCT
>NC_056728.1:300032305-300034805 GCF_019279795.1 Protopterus annectens
AGTTCATTTTGTAGTTCATGTAGTACACAGCCCGGGGTGTCATCTGGTCTCATGGATGCTGTATTCTTAGCTTTGGAGAATGCATTTTTTACCTGTGTGGCCATTATTACCAGAATTTGGCAATCTTCCGGTATTGAGATGGGCCATTTAGGGGGTGAGAGGAGGGTGAAGTTGGCACTGAATCGATCTGCCAGGATACTGGCCATATCCTTGGGATCAGTATATTTAATGCCATTCTGTTGTAGCTCAGAGCAGATCTGAGTATTGCTATTTAGATTCCTGACATAGTTATAGAATGCCTTGTGGTTGTCTTTGGAATCATTGGAATTTTATTTTTGTAACTAGCTTTAGAGGATTTTATGAGGGATCTCAGCTTTTTACTGAGGCTGGTAAGGGATTTTTTTACATCCTTTTCTGCAACAGTTTCTTCCTTTTGTTGTAAAGTTTGTTTATGGCAGGGGACCACCAGATTGGCTTCATTTTTTTTGAGGAGAGCATCTTGGTTCTATTTGGGATGGCACGATTCATGCATGAGTGGATGTGTTCATACAGTGCCTTAGTGTAGGACTCAGCAGTTGAACTTTCAGTTCCCATCTGCATGGGGTGTCATGAAGTTTGTTACTTCTGACTTGAGTAGCATGAAGCTGGCTTTGGAAAACTTGCCTGGAGCTGGATTTGGAGTCAGCTACTTTTACAGTCTGGGTTCTGAAAGTAAGCCAGTTGGCAAGCCATCAAGTGACATAAGGATTAATGCCCAGCTTAATAAGTTTATTTATGATTCCAGAGTGGAGATGATGTCAAAGGCCTTGGCGAGGTCCAGATAGGCTCTGTGGACCACCTTACCCTCATCCACGGCTCTGGAGACTGATTCAAAGAAGTCAATCAGGCTCAGGAGACAAGATTGGCCCTTCACGAACCCAAACTGGGTGGGATCCAGTGTTTGAAGGTTGCCAATGTCTTTGTTTATAAGTTCCATGATAATACATTCCATGGCCTTGCAGATCAGGCTCATCAGACTAATGGGGTGGTAGTTCCCAGGATGCAAGGTTGATCCCCCCTTGTGAAGTGGGATAACTGCAGCTCTGCGCCACTCAATGGGCACGAAGCCTGAGGTGAGGCTATGATTAAACATGACACTTAGGTGAGGTGCCAGTTCATTTTGTAGTTCATGTAGTACACAGCCTGGGGTGTCATCTGGTCTCATGGATGCTGTATTCTTAGCTTTGGAGAGTGCATTTTTTGTGGCCATTATTACCAGAATTTGGCAATCTTCCGGTATTGAGATGGGCCATTTAGGGGGTGAGAGGAGGGTGAAGTTGGCACTGAATCGATCTGCCAGGATACTGGCCATATCCTTGGGATCAGTATATTTAATGCCATTCTGTTGTAGCTCAGAGCAGATCTGAGTATTGCTATTTAGATTCCTGACATAGTTATAGAATGCCTTGTGGTTGTCTTTGGAATCATTGGAATTTTATTTTTGTAACTAGCTTTAGAGGATTTTATGAGGGATCTCAGCTTTTTACTGAGGCTGGTAAGGGATTTTTTTACATCCTTTTCTGCAACAGTTTCTTCCTTTTGTTGTAAAGTTTGTTTATGGCAGGGGACCACCAGATTGGCTTCATTTTTTTTGAGGAGAGCATCTTGGTTCTATTTGGGATGGCACGATTCATGCATGAGTGGATGTGTTCATACAGTGCCTTAGTGTAGGACTCAGCAGTTGAACTTTCAGTTCCCATCTGCATGGAGTGTCATGAAGTTTGTTACTTCTGACTTGAGTAGCACGAAGCTGGCTTTGGAAAAGTTTTTTATGGAGGATTCCTTACTGGGGGTGGCATGTGGATGTTAAGGGTGATTAGCTTATGATCTGACCTGACCAACGAGAGGGTGACCATAGGTGTGGAGCATCGATTTCCCATGTTGGTAATGACCAAGTCTAGGATATTGGAGCCCCTGGTGGGACAATGGATTACTTGATCCAGAGCATTGGAATTTATGAATTCCAAGAACAGTTGGGCAATGGAGTTGGTACACGAGTAGTTTTCTCAGTTAATAGCAAGGTAGTTGAAGTCATCCAGCATTAGGGTGTTTGGTTGTATCTTAATATTTTCCAGTATGTTTAGAAAGGTGTAGTGAGAATCTTAGGGCATGGTGGGAGATCTGTAGCAAGCTACAATTTGGATTGCAGTCTTACCTAGTGTTAGTTCCTCCTGGAGAAATTCAGATGCAATGTGTTGGGCAACTAGCCTGGTGGTGTGACTATTCTTGGTGAATATGGACACTACTCCACCTTTAGTGCTTCAATCCTGATTTGGTGGCCGAAAAGTGTGGTAAGAGTTGTAGCCTGGTATTGCTGGGGTGCTCTCTGGAGCCTTGAACCAGGTCTCAGTTACTGCGCAGATATCGATGTTCTCCATTTTTCGGAGTGCCTCAAGAGAGTGCATTTTGAGCTTTAGACTTCTAACACTGAGTAGCATTACCTTCAGATTTTGCATGCTTG
>NC_056728.1:300037305-300122305 GCF_019279795.1 Protopterus annectens
TATATATATATATATATATATATATATATATATATATATATATACAGATGTGTATCTATATATATAAATATATATATATATATATATATATATATATATATATATATATATATATATATATATATATGTATATATATATATATATATATATATGTATATACAGTCACCCACACACACGCACTCACACACACACACACACACACACACACACACACACACACACACACACACACACATGACAGAGTGATAGAGAGAGATAAAGCTGTACGTAAATACCACAGTTTTCTGAAGGTCATTCTTTTCTAATGTATTCTAAAATAAATCACAAGACTGGTAGTTTTGAGCATTGGCTACATACTGGAGATTGGGGAATTTTCCCTTTCTGCAGTATTAATCTATCTCAGACTTCGTATATTCAAGTTAGCTTTGGTCTGGGGGATACAGCCTCGCTCCAAAAATTACTTTTGTCTATATTTTGCTGTCTAATAGCTGTCCCCAATGGAAAACAAGTATAATGATCAATGTCAGATTATGACAGTGAAGGTCTATGAACCTCTAATTTCTGTACCCATGTAGAACAGATCATGTGTCATTCCTTCTTGATAGATCATTGCAAAACTTTCAGGCAATGGCAAAAGGGAAGTCAGCTATGTAGTACAATAAAGGCTGATATTCAACCTTTATAGAATTCAGTGCAATTTAATACTTGATTTTATCTCATCACCTTGAATGTTTCAGACAATGGAGTTTAAGGCACAGCATTTCACCTTTTTTTTTTGCTCTACACTCCTGACAGTTGGCTGCCGCTAGGATGTTTCCTCATCCATCATGTGTACTTAGCTCTCCTACCTCCCCCAGACTTACTCTGACCCATGAAAGAGGCCAGTGTGCAAACAGAGGCACCCCCCCCCCCTATCAGGTTTGTATTCCTGCCAAGGATTGTTTTTTTTTAAGCCTTAGCTTCTATCACCTATGTAAATCCATAGATACCCAGGGAATGGATGAGCAATGCAAACATGCTGGTATATCATTCCACGTCCACAGCACCTTAACCACAACCCCCACCATATTCCTTTTAAGATGATGCCACCCTGCAACTCTCCAGCCTCCACTAGGGATCTACTGAAAGAAGTACTGAGGTGCACACATCCCCAGGATGTTCATGCCTATTCTTCCCAGCAGACACCTCAGACATTGAGGCTAGCAATAAAACTTGGATCACCTAGTCTATAATCAAGGCTTTATCCTACCAGACCACTTTATAATGGCCACACATTACATTTAAAAACTCACTTTTGGAAAAATATAGTTGACTTTACTTATTATACATTAAGGCTCGGTATAAGCAAATTTTATGCAGGTGTTGCATAGCTCAGTCTGAGCTGAAGTCATAACACTGGTAAACTAGTATACTTCATAAAGTCTAATGTTGCTGGATAAAGGCCTATGACCCCCCCGAATGTCTTACCTACATATAGGACATAATATGTCAGTCTGCATTTGAAGTTTCTTTGAAAACTATTTAGCCAGTGGCAGGATACTGAACTATAGCCTAGCTTGTGTTTCCTTATTTAGCCATTTCTTGGAAATTTCTTGCTGGGTCAAGCAAGAAAGAAAATTGTGATTGTTTGACACTGGTGTGCATTGCTTTGGGGTGTTTCTCCTTTCTGAAAGTTTTGTAACCATGAAATTGTTTTATATAAGTTTAGGGTATATGGCTGGCTTGCTTCCACAGGTGGTTGCACCTGTGACATAAAAATGAATGACACTGAAGCATTTCATTTTGCCGTGACTGCTCAGCTTCTTCCAAGTGACCAAGTTCTTATTACAGGGAATGGAAAATCAGCTACAAAATTTACTTAAAACTGTCATTTTGCCCTTAAGAAATTTCATGCTACTCAGTGCTGAGTCTTAGTAAATTTACCTTTTTCCATATTTACTGACAAGTGCCTTTTTGTAGCAAATTTAAAAAGGTGTATTACATACATTGATTTTCTACAAAAAATATATGCACATACAAATATCCATGTGTTTGTTCACTTTCTGAAATGAGGGAAGTTTTTCATGCATGGTTCTCCATAGGATTCTTAATGTTACACTCTGTAAATGTAGAAACAAAACAGAAACACTATAATCAGTAGTAACATGCTTCAAATGCTCACTCATGATTTTTTTCGTATTTATTCTTCTAATGGTACAAACATGAAGTTCTGGCATGGCATATAATACATTATTTTTTCAAATCTTTTTTTGGTGGTTGGAGAAAACTTATGTAGAAATGTCTGCCCAGATAAATAATATCTGTATCGGCACCAGTGTGATGAGTGATGTGCTCCATGTCATTTCTTTAAGAATCCACTGTAAGAGCTACATTATGTTCTGATCATGGCCGAAGGCATCATTTATGTTTTGATCAGAAAGACATTTAACAAGTGTCAAATTTCTAAAGACCAGTTCATTCATATGTACACCAACCTTTTTATTGCTTATTGGACATCAGTTTTCTGCCTTAGACTGCCATTATATGTAATGTCACAAACTATGATTTTGTTTTCATATACAGTGGTAAACACATTCCTTTCTTGATATAACTTGCCACCATACTTGCTATTTTTGGGCAGGCCTTAGCTACATATGACATGCTGTCATCAGTATCTGAACTGTAGTGTTGTACCTATTCTAGAAATGTCTACCCTCTTTCCCAGAACTCTGCCTGTATACTCTGTAGATGGAATGTATGTCTATCAGTAAATGCAACAGATCCTTTCACGGCTAAGGAATCCAGCAAGTATAATCAAATCTCCTCTGTGGTTTCCTCTGTCAGGGGCTGCATATATTCTGAATTGCTCAGTGGTCCTTAGCAGAGATACAGATGCAGTTTACTCATGGAGTTCTATGCCAGTAGACTCTCAAAAATAGTTGTTATAGCATAGAACTATTGCTATTTTATTTCTCTATGGGATGCACTAGGTCTCAACACAAGCCCCAATTTCCAGCCACAAATGATGACAAAACCTTAGTCAGAAACTTCAGTATCTGGGTGGTACACTCTGTTCAGAAAATGTACTGTTCTGAAGCAACATCATTTATTATAGTTTTTATCCCACTTGAAATTCCCTGCTTCACTGCAAACACTCATTACTACTCAAAAATAACCCCTAAAGCCTAAATTACAGTTGTACTAATAACTAGATATGGCTGTCATGATATAGTAGTACTGTTATTATCTTTCCTCGATAAAATATTAGGTATCCCAGCAAAAGATCCCATTTTTGAGTCATGAATGTCAAAAAAACAGTCGGTAACAACAATGTAGCAGTTATTTTTGTCTATGCCTTTGAATTTCAAGTATCAAAATAACCTGCTTTTTTCAACTCTGTGCTGAAAAACTGGTGTAAATTTACTCAGTAAATGTGATATATAACTACTACAATGTATAGAAGTATATAGTCCTAGCAGGACTTTTCTCTTTCTTTAATTTCTCCAAGTCTTTTGGGTTTCTAATACATGATGAGAATGAACCCCATTCCTAAGTCAACATATGATTAAAGTTCATGAAATTAGTATTGTTTCAGTCTTTGATGTTAGCCAAAAGTGCTCTTCATAACATCCACAATGTGCCTAGAACTGATTCCTGCAATACATATGGAGTTACATGTATCAGTAGCATATCTAAATAAGATTGCAAATTATTTTTTATGAAACCCATTGTTCCTAGTATTATTGGAACTGTCTGGGTATCCTTCTTCCACATTGATCTAATTTCTACCTGCACATCCTGGTATTTTATTGCTTTGTGACTGTCTGTATATAAGACACTGTAATCACTGGTTGCTGCAATTTCAAAAATCAAAGCTATTTTTGTCTTCTTTTCATGGACTACTATTTCTGGTTTTCTCACATCTATTTTCTGAACTCGTGGTAATGGGTGATTCCATGTGATATAAACTTCTTCATCTCTATAATGCTTTGTTACTCATGTTTCCAATGCTTCTCATTCACTTCAGTACTTTAATGTCTGCACAATCCCCAGTGCAACTGTCTTGCCACATTAGGCCCTCTGCTATTAGTGTATCACACCCAGCAAAAAGATGTGTGACTGTTTTGAGTTCTGTTTTACAGAACCAGCATTTTTCTGTTTCTCCCACATATTTAATGGACTTTATAAACCAATGTGCACATAGTCCATTGTCTAGGGCTGGTTAACCTTTCATCTTGTGGTTTAAATTTATCTCTCCTTATCCATTCCTGCATCAGATCCTGGGTGACATCAGGTAATTCCAGGAGTTTTCTGTACTCTCAACTATATTTATGCCTTTTCTACATTTCTTGCCTTCTCATCTGATCCTATATTTTATCTTCTTCTGGTTTGGTTTCCATTCTTGCTTGACACTGATATTCTTCTGCTAAACTAAGGGAAGTCATCTTAGATTTGTTCTCTTTGTGTTTCCAAACGTTCACTATGTTTGGATCTGATGAGATCAGCCACTATGTATTCAGTCTTATGATTACAGATCTATATATGTAATCAGTTTCGAAGAGGCCCATACTTCCTTCTGAACAAGTAATATATAATCTTGGTATTCACTGATTGTTATAGTAATCTTAAGACACCAGGTTATGAACTCTTCCTTGAGCAAGGTGTGTGAACAATCTTTTATGTGAATGCTAGTGACATAAAATAATACAAAGCTGCAAGCAAATACAATGCCTGGCTAAAAGAGCATTGGTCAAGATAAAATAGTGCTTATAAACAATTTATTTCTTTATCAAGGGATAATTATCAATATGAATAAATATTTATGTTGAAAATAATTCCTCCAATAGTCAGATGTCACATGTCAGATGTAAACTAGCTATAAGACTTCACTGTGGTTTTTTGAATTGTCAGGTCAGCTCTCTATTAGGATAGAAATAACCTGGAAAAGTCACAGCAGCCTGGAACAAGAATCACACACTGACACACACTGATGTATTGTAAAAGCAGTGAATGGCTCTTCTATTAGATGTTTCATAAACATGCATACACATGTATTAATCATTACTTTTCTATTTCTATAAAAACATTCCTAAACCATATGTGTAATGAATAAAAAGAATGTAAAATACATGATTTGTAAAATGTAGATATATGCTGCAAACATTAAAGAATCAGAAAATGGATATTATTCTGTTTCATACATCGTCTATAGAATGAATGACAGGAGCAGATGTTGTGCCTTGCATATACATGCTGCAGGTTTTATATGAAGTTTTTATTAAGCTTTTTTATTTCTTTGTAAGTTGCAAACTTTCATTAATACTGAATTATTCAAAAGTAATGTAAATATTGTAATAATGTAAATATTAACTGCAGCTGTAACAACAATAGTCTTTCTTATTAGAAAGGTTAGATAATTAATAAGTAAGAACATATGATAACAAAGCTGAAGCAAGAAATGCTTGTGTCTGTACTCTCTACAAAAATAGTCTGATGTAACAGCAATGACCAATTTAGGACACAATGCATGTCTAAAGAGGCAGGACTGCATCTGTCAAAACAGTATATAAAGTGCTGTACTCACTCATAATCTTTGTCAGATACATGAGAAATTAACTGTACTGACCCTGGGATGCCTTGCTTTTGCTTATCATTTATTTTTCTTGTTCTTCTAACTGCCTGTAGTTTTCCTAATAGATGCAGTGCTTTTAAATACTTTTATAGTTTTTGGTGCTGAAACTTGGGATGAAACAAAGTTGAAATATAGAAGAAAGGTTGGGTGAAGGAAACAAGAATCCAGGGACCGGATCAGATTTCATCCATGGAACCCATCCTCAGGAATGGCGGTGTTAGAAAAGGCTGGCCAGTGAATTCCCAAGAAGGGACTTCCACATTGTCAATAGGTTGATGTCCTGCCTTTCTTTTCCTTGTTAATGTAGAAAACATTAAAGACTTTGTTCTCCTCTAGTTAACTGTGTAATCTGTAATTTATGAGGCATGCAGTTGGAGGAATTTGCATAGTAATAAGATTTTTAAATGTGGCTAGCAAGGCATCATAGTTGCTAGAACCAGAAATGAGACCTGAAAAACTGAATTATAAAAATAACTGCATTAGAGATTTAAACCAAGATATTATACCAGAAAAAGTACTTGTAACCAGACCTGGGATCATCAATTAATTAGTTATTTTATACTTTTCTTTTATATTTAATTATATATCTTCAAAGTTTTTCTGCATGTGCTATCTTTACTTTATTATTTGCAATAGTGTACAATAGAGCCCGGTCTGTTCTGATACTGCACACAGTGATATCATGTTTGTTTTTCTGAGTATTTTTGTTGATCAGTTCCCTCTTCTGTACTCTTCTCACAAGCAAACATCTAGTCTTAATTGCTTTATTTTTTTCTCTGTTTGATAATTGCATGATGGCATTTGATTTCTCACCTTACTTTCCATTACTGCCCTGTGTTTTTTTATGGTAAGACTTTAACTGTCATTAATTTAGTTGCACAGTAATATATCTTATTTACTTTTTATATTACATGAATTTCTACGACCAGCCTTGATTGCTGTGTTCATTTGTTTTGTCAGACTTCTAACTTATTGAATTTCTGTGGAGTATTTCTTTCATTGATCTTAATATGTCTGTCCATCTTTGTTAAATTAAGCAACTCTTCCCTTAGATCATTTTCTTCTAAACAAAGAGTACATTCTTTGTTCTCCATTACTTGCAGGCATTCTAAAGAAAGTTCCAGAACATCTTCTTTTATGATATTGTCTTCATCTTCATCCTGTGTCATCCATTACTGTTTCATATGGGAACTCACTGGCTTGTTACTCCACAACATTGTCTGTGTTGAGCTGCCACAGTTTCTTGTTTCTTCCCTTGCTATGCAACTGCAACTGAACTTTGTACTGGTTTTCTTCTGAAGACTCCAAAATATATTTATATGGCAAGTGATCAGATACGTCCCACTCCACTGATTTTTCCTTAATTTAGGGATCCATTATTTTAGCATGCTGTGATGTTATCAAAGTTTGATATTCTATGCTGAGTCCTTTGTTTGGCAAGTAATCCATAACTTCAGTTTCTCTTTCTTTAACTTCTCCATTATTAATCCTCATTTCTACTTTTCTCCTTTGTTTTCTTGTATTTTGTATTGTAAAATCTTCCATATCCAGATACCTTTGCCTGTATTTCTCTTCAAATATCTTTGGTGTTGCTTTTTTGTATTGATTAGTTTTTCATTCTCCTTTGCATAAATATTGTACCCAGGAGCAGCCTTAGGTCATCTGGTGCCCTAGGTAAAAGGGGTCCATGGTGCCCCCCCACCACACCACCTGTTGCCACCATCCTGGTCTATCTTCACCAAATAAATACTGGAAAAGCTCCCCTGTGAGAGCAGCACCCTAGGCAGCTGCCTAATTGGCCTATGCCTAAGGCTGGCTATGATTGTACCATATTAAATCTCTTTCTTTCCCATGTTCATATTTCTTCTTCAGATGTCTCCCCCTCCTCCTGTTTCCTTAACTGGAGGAATCATAGTGCCATCATGCTGTGACATATCCTCTGTTCGACTTCTATACTAAATACTTCACTTCACAGGTATTCTATAACTTCAGCTTTTGTTTTTTAATGTTATACTTTACCAATCTTTTGTTCTACATTACCCTTTTGTGATCTTATTTTTTGTGTTGCAAAATTCTCCATATCTGGGTGCCTTTGCCAATATTTTTCTTCAAATATTGTTGGAGTTGCTATTTTGTATTCATTAATTTGGGTTTCTCCCTTGCATGTATATTGCACCATCAGATCTCACTTTCCTTCACATGGCCATATTTCTTTGTTATACCTTTCAATAATCTCTAGATTTTGCTTTCTCAGTCGCTTCTTTTTCCAAACGGTACAATGTTTCTTGCTCTGTATATTTTTCATGAATCTGTTGTATTAATGAACTCAAATATGCATCTGAAGCTTTTCACATTTTTTCTTGTGCTAGTATTTTTCTTTCCTCTAGTTTCTCTCTGAGTATTTTTGTATATCTTCTGCCCAGAAATTCTGAGCTTCTTGCTTAATAGTAACAATACATGATTTCTTTATTTTATCCACAATAGCTCATTTTGTCATCTTTATGTCTTTTTTTTTTTTGGCCTGTCAATTTTTCTAATTTTTGTGGACTACGACTTCTTTCTACAACAGGGAAGCCATACTCCTTGTGAGCCTGACCTAACCTCATTGTAGGAATGTTTCCATGTTTTGAAGATTCTATGCTGTAATTTATTCCAGTCTTAGCACCAGTGCATCTACCAGGATTGGACACTTTTTATCCTGGGTCTTGTGCACCCAACTCTGTCATTTTTTTTTATGTTTTAATAATGTATGCTATGTAAAATACAGTCTATGCAGCAGTGTTGTCTTGGTGAAATTTTGTAAAAAGAGGATCCACCTCATGAAGGTACTCACTAAGACTTGTGGATGAATTCAGTACCAGCAATACGACTCTGTTTTGCTTGCTGGTTTTATCACTTTTCCATTCAGACACCTTATCTCCCCATTGTATTGCTCTAGGTTATTATTTTTCTTTTCTTTTTTTTTTAATTTATCAAAATCCTTTGGGTTTCTAATAAAATGACAGGAATGGACCCCACTCCTAAGTCAAAGTACAATTAGAGTTCATGAAATTAGTATTGTTTCAATCTTTGATGTCAGCCAAAAGTGCTCTTTGCAGCACCGGCAATGTGCCCAGTAATGACTCCTTTTGCAATTTGTATGGAGTTGCATGCATTGGTAGAATATCTAAATACAATTGTAGATTATTTTTTATAAGACCCATTGCTCCTACTACTATTGGAACTGTCTGGGTATCTTTCTTCCACATTGTTGTCATTTCTGCCTGCGGATACTGTTATTGTATGAGTTTGCATCTGTCTATATGCAATCTCAGTCATTAATGCTACTTTTGTCTTCTGTTCATGGACCACTATATCTGGTTTTCTAGAATCTATCTTTTAACTGCTGGAAATTGGTGATCCCATGTGATGTAAACTTCATCATTATCTATGATACTTTGTGGCTAATGTTTCCAGTGTTTTTCAGCCACTTCAATACCATAATGTTTGCACAATCCCCAGTGCAACAATCCTGCCACATTATTATGCTTTTCAATATGCAACCCTTCTGCCATTAGCATATCACAACCAACAATGAGGTGTACAACTGTTTCCAATTCAGTTAAAACCTACATTTGTCTGTTTCTCCTACATGTTCAATGGACTTTGTAAACCAGCGTATATGTGGCCCACTATCTTGGGGCACCAATATTAACCTCTCATCTCTTGGTTTGAATTCGCCTCTCCTTAACCATTCCTGCATTTGTTCCTGATCAACATGATGTTCTTCCAAAAGTTTTCTATACTTGCAACTATATTTATGCATTTTTCACATTTCTTGCCTTTTCCTCTGGTCCTTCACCTTAAATTCTTTCTTTTGATTTTTGGCACATTCAGTTGCTGCCTGATTTTTATGTACTTCCAGTTTGATCTCCATTCCTGCTTGATGCCAGTATGCTTCCACTAGATTAAGAGTAGAAGTCATCTTAGATTTATTCTCCTCATGTTTCAAAACTTTCACAATGTTTTGGTCTTTTTAAGGTTAGCAAATATGTGTGGAGTCCACAGTTGCAGATCTATACATGTAATCAATTTCAAGGAGGACCATCCCTCCTTCAGAACAGGAAATATATAATCTTGGTATGCACTTATTTTTATAAATCATTTGATGAGCATGAGGCATCATTCTTGTTTTCCTATCTAATCTATCCAAGACATTTTGTGGCTAGTCAATCACTCCAAAACTGTAAGTTAGGACAGGAAGAGCAAATTGGCTTATAGCTTTGATTTTGTTCCTAGATGTCAACACTGTTTTTAGGATTAATTTAAGTCTTCTAAAGTATTTCTTATTAAGTTTTATTTGAATTTGTTCGTGTTTTGTTGTTGCTCCTTCATCAATTACCAAATATTTATACACTCCCTCTGGATTTATATCATGTCAGTGAAACGACATTACAGCTAATGCAGTTTCGCCAACACATATAGACCGAAATCGGAAAAGAGCGAAAGATCAGGTCAGAGATTTCTTTCTCAGTGAATTAAATCACTTGGCCTGAGCCATGACACTGCCCTTTACCTGACTGTAGTGTGATCTCGGAGTTGGTATATTTAGTTAGGGGGGTGTGGGGGGCACAACTCCCCATATTGGAGAGTGTGGGGGGCGAAGCCCACCACTTTTCAATGTTTTAAGTGGTATGTTTTGTTTTGTTGGTTCACAGATACTCTCCATGGGAAAAAAAATCGGGTGAACTGGGGTTTCGCTCTTTTAAGACTTTGCCCTATAGGTGTTGGTGAAATGGCATTTGCTGTAATGCCATTTTGCTGACATAATATAGACCCCTCTCTCTTGCTCAAGTTCTTTTGTATCACATTCTTGTCCCAAACTGATGTTTTCCTTGTGCTGCAGTTTTCCTGCTTTAAAGGTTGCTTTTGCACATTTATCAAGACCAAATGCCATTTCTATCTTCTTCTTCTTCTTTCGGCTGCTCCCGTTAGGGGTTGCCACAGCAGATCAACTGTTTCCATTTCTTCCTGTCCTCTGCGTCTTGCTCTGTCACACCAACCACCTGTTCTCCTCTCTCACTACATCCATAAACCTTATCGTAGGCCTCTCTCTTTTCCTGTTACCTGGCAGCTTCATCCTTAGCATCTTTTTCCCAATATACTCTGCATCCCTCCTCTCAGCACATGTCCAAACCAACGTAATCTTGCTTCTCTGGCTTTGTCTCCAAACCTTCCAACCTGACCTGACCCTCTAATATACTTATTCCTAATCCTGTCTATCCTCATCACACCCAGTGCAAATCTTAACATTTTCAACTCTGCCACGTCAAGCTCTGACTCCTGCCTTTTTGTCAATGCCACTGTCTCTGACCCATATAACATAGCTGGTCTCACTACCCTCTTGTAGACCTTCCCTTTCACTCTTACTGGTACTTGTCTGTCACAAATCGCTCCTGACACTCTTCTCCACCCACTCCATCCTGTCTGTACTCTCTTCTTCAACTCTCTTCCACACTCACCATTACTCTGAACTGTTGATCCCAAGTACTTAAACCTTCACCACCTCTACTCCCTGCATCCTCACCATCCTCACCATTCATCTATACTCCCTCTTGTTCACACACATATATTCTGTCTTAGTCCTGCTGATCTTCATTCCTCTTCTCTCTAGAGCATATTTTCACCTCTCCAGGGTCTCCTCTACCTGTTCCCTACTCTCACTACAGATCACAATCTCATCTGCAAACATCATAGTCCACAAGGACTCTTGTCTGATCTCGTCTGTCAACCTGTCCATCACCATTGCAAATAAGAAAGGGCTCAGAGCTGATCCTTGATGTAATCCCACCTCCACCTTAAACGCATCTGTCACTCCCACTGCAGACCACACCACTGTCACATTACCCTCATACATATCCTGTACCACTCTTACATACTTCTCTGACACTCCCGACTTCCTCATACAATACCACAACTCCTCTCTAGGCACCCTGTCATATGCTTTTTCTAAATCCTCAAAGACACAATGCAACTCCTTCTGACCTTCTTTGTACTTCTCCATCAACACTCTCAGAGCAAGCATCGCATCTGTAGTGCTCTTTCCTGGCATTAAACCATACTGCTGATCACTAATCATCACCTCCCTTTTTAACCTAGCTTCCACTACTCTTTCCCATAACTTCATGATGTGACTGATCAGTTTAATCCCTCTGTGGTTACTACAGCTCTGCACATCACCCTTATTCTTACAAATTGGTACAAATCGGTACCAAAACACTTTTGCCATTCCTATATCATGTGAAAAAGTTTTGACAACTTGTAATTGTGCTTTCAGTTCCTCGTCTGATGAGCTATACAGTTTTAAATCATCGACAAAGAGGAGAAGAGAAGTCTTTACACTTTGTTGTTTTCTAGGAGCCAAATTATAGCCATGGCCTAAGCTGTTAAGTCGACAGCTTAATGGGTAAAGGGCAATTCAGAATAACAGCAGTGACAGAGTTACCCTGGAATAAAAAGTTGTCCTTTATCATGGTTTAATTGCAAAGTAGTCTGCCACTGTTTCATGGTCACTGTAATGTAGTCAATCAGTGTAGGGTGTATCTTATACATTTTTAAGCACTCTTTTATCCATACATTTGGAATACTATTAAATGCTTTTTTGTAGTCAATCCATGCCATACTTAGATTCTTTCCCTTTTTACAGTTTTCCACTATGACTTTATTTAACAAGAAATTATCCTTTGTTCCATATGGCTTTTTTATTGCCCTTTTGTTCTACTGCCATAATTGAGTTTTCTTCTAAATGACTATAGACTCTGTCGGCATCAATTCCCATGTATAGTTTATACATTGTCGGAAGACAAGTTATTGGTTATAATTTTTAGGGTAGCTTGCAGGTTCACTCTTAAGTAGGACCGTTGTTTTTCCCATTGTTAGCCAGGTTGGTGTCTGTCATAGTGCACATATAAATAGTTCCTTCTCATGGCTAAATATTCGTGCAAAGATGTTAATACTTTTAACCAAAAGTTTTGTACTGCATCTGGGACAGGAGTTTTCCAATTGCAGGCTTTTCTTAACTTTGTTTCAATCTCTCTGGCTGTTACTTCATCCCTTTTCATATCCTCTACCTTTAAACTTCTTATTCTTTCTTTTACTTCTTCTATCCATTGAGCATCTTTGTTATGTTCCACAGGATCTTCATAGATACTTCTCCAAAATTAATCTATTTCATCTTTTTTGGTGGTCTTTCAATTCCTTTTACCTTGTTTCCCAGTTCTCTATAAAACTTATTTGGGTCATTAACAGATTACTTATTTTGTACTTTTCCTTTCTATTTATCTCTGTATCTTCTAAGTTTTTCCACCTGTGCTGAGATTTTTGTTTTTTTGCAATAGTGCATGATAGATCCTGATCTGTTCTAATACTGTGCATTGCTTTTATCATGTCCATCTTTCTTAGTATTTTGTTGATCTATTCCCTCTTCTGAATTCTTCTTACAGTGACACTTCTTGTGTTATTTGTTTTATAGTTTCCTCTATTCAATACTTCCATGATGGTATTCAATTTCTCCCCTTCCTTTCCCTCACTACCATGTGTTCTTATCATAGAACTTTATCAGTTATAAATTTAGCTGAATATATCCTTTTTACTTCTGTTATACTGCATGGATCCTTCTTCTGTTATTTGTTTTATAGTTTCCTCTATTCGATATTTCCATGGTGGTATTCAATTTCTCCCCTTCCTTTCCCTCACTACCCTGTGTTCTTATGGCAGAACTTTTATCAGTTATAAATTTAGCTGCACAGTAATATATCTTGTTTACTTCTGTTATACTGCATGGGTCTCTATTGATAGTCCTAATTACTGTGTTCATTTGTTTTAATAAACTTCTGAACTTTTGAGTTTTATTGACCTTCTGTTGTCTATCTATGTCTATTAAATCAAGCAGCTCTTCTCTCAGTTAATTTTCCTCTAAACTGAGGGCACATTTTTTGTTTTATATTTCCTGTGGGCATTCTATACAAAGTTATATAGCATCTTCCTGTGGCACATTCTCTTCAGTTTCATCCTGTGCCATCCATTGCTCTGCCATATGAGAACTCACTGGCCTATCACTCCTCATCATTGACTGCATTAGAGTTTCCACAGATCCCTGTTCCTTCCCTTGCTGTCCAGCTTCAAGTGAACATTCATACTGATTTCCTGTGGAAGGCTCCAAATTTCTTCATATGGCACCTGACCAATTTCTTCCCATTCTACTGGTTTCCCCTTAATTTGGATATCCATTGCTCTATCCTGTTGTGTTGCTTTCTGAATTAGATTTTCTACACTGAATCCTTCACTTCACAGGTACTCCATAACATCAATTTCTATTTCTTTAACTTCTGCATTACTAATCTCCTTTTCTGCATCTCCATTACTAATCTCCTTTTCTGCATTTCCTCTTGTCTTATTTTTTTGTATTGTAAAGTTTCCCATGCCTGGATTCCTTTGCCTGTATTTCTCTTCAAATATATTTGATGCTGCTCTTTTTGTATTGGTTAGTTTTGCTTTCTCCTTTGTATAAATATTACACCATATTAAATCTCTTTTTTTTCCCATGTCCATATTTCTTCTTCAGATATCTCCTGATTTTCCTGCTTCTCCTTGCGTTGGTGAATCACTCCATCATGCTGTGATGTAACCTGTGCTAGTCCTTCTACACCAAATCCTTCACTTCACAGGCACTCCATAACTTCAACTTCTAATTTTTTTTTAAATTTCTACTTTACTAATCTTCTTTTCTACATCCCCTCTTTGTGATATTTTTTTATTGTAAAATTTTCCATACCTGGATGCCTTTGACTGTATTTCTCTTCAAATATTTTTTAGGCTGCCTTCTTTATATTGATTAATTTGGCTTTCTCCTTTGCATAATATTGCACCATATCTAATCTCTCTTTCCCATGTCCATATTTCTTTTCTATACTTTTCAAAAATCTCTACATTTTGTTGTTTATATTTTCACACTTCCTCAGATACTTCTTTTTCTAAACAGATCAAAGTTTTGTGATCTATATACTGTTTTTCACAAATCTGTTGTATTAATGAATACAAACTTTTGTTTGATGCTTCTGTCAGTTTTTCTTGTGGAAGTATTTTTCATCCAACTAATGTCTGTCTTAATCATTTTGTATAGCTAGTATCTGGAATTCTGGGCTTTTTGCATAATAGTAACAATACATGATTTTTTTCTTATCCTCAATAGTCTACTTTGTTGCCTTTATGGATCTTCTTTGGCCCTATCAGTTTTTGTAATTTTTCTGGACTACTACATCCTTCTACAACAGGGGAGCCATCCTATCCCTGGGCCTGGCCTGGTCCCATTGTAAAAATGTTTCCGTATTTTGAGGATTCCACATTGTCATCTTTTCCAGTCCTGGCACCAGTGTGCCTAACAGGATTGGGTACTTGTTTATCCTGGGCCTTGTGCACCTAGCTATCTTTTTTAATTTTTAACCTATTTCTGTCCATGATATATGCTATATAAATACAGTCTATATATTGGTGTCGTCTTGGTGAGATTTTGTAAAAACAGGGTTCACCTCGTGAAGGTACTCACCAAGACTTGAGGATGAATCCATTTTCAGCAATACTATCCCTTGCCTTCTGACTTTTCATCTCTCCATTTGGACATTTTTTTTTTCACTGTGGAGTTCTCTATATCAATACAAGCCACTCCCCTTTTTTCTGCCACACCAAAAATAAAGAAAAGGAAAAAAAAACTCTATGGTAAATGTAACAGTCAGCAAAATCAATGTATATATGCCACACTGTTTCAGACAGTATAATTAGGATTTATTTTAGTCATTCCTTAACTGGAAAAGCCCACTATACTCAATTATCCCATTTTAGACTTAACATGAGAGCACTGTCTGGTTGATTAATACACAGAAATTACCAGATCATAACATCAGTCTCCCGCGATAACTACTAGACAGTTAGTATTCCCCATCACAATGAACTTATATATATATATATATATATATATATATATATATAGGGTCTATATTATAACCGCAAAACCTCACATACGTGAATACGGAAACGTCAACACATATTGAGCGAACCGTGAAAACACCAAACGTCCTGAACAGCGAAATTCAAAATATCGAATCGGCATAGTTGGCCAACCTCATCGCCCGCTACGTACTACCTAGCCAAACAAAATAAAGAATCCACATACATACACTTAACAAAACTCTACTCCTAATCCTAAACTAAAGCTTACATATATTACTATGTATGCACTTACCTTAACCCACACCCTAACCCTAAGGTCCGTAACTATTGCACAACTACATTAAGGAGCTATACCCAAACAAAATAAATAAGCCACATACATACACTTAACAAAACCCTACTTCTAACCCTTAACTAAAGCTTACATATATTACTATGTATGCACTTACCTTAACCCACACCCTAACCCTAAGGTTCATAACTATTGTACACTTACCTTAAGGAGCTATACCGGAGAAGGGCTAACTATGACGATTCGACACTTTGAATTTCACGCTTCAGGACATTCAATATTTTTGTGGTTCGCTCAATATGTGTCGACTATTCCATATTCGCAACTGTGGTTTCGCAGTTGTAATAGGTAACCATATATATATATATGTGTGTGTGTGTGTGTGTGTGTGTGTGTGTGTGTGTGTGTGTGTGTGTGTGGGTGTGTGTGTGTGTGTGTGTGTGTGTGTGTGTGTGTGTGTGTGTGTGTGTGTGTGTGTGTGTGTGTGTGTGTGTGTGTGTAAATATATATATATATATATATATATATATATATATATATATATATATATATATTGCCAATGAACAGTGGTCTTGTTTAGTTTTGTAACTAATGAACATTATTTTCATCAAAAATGACTAGACACTGTCTCTTCTGTCAGTCTTGTTGAGCAACATTTGCCAGTATGGCAGAACAGCACACACCTCATCACATCTGAGACAGGCATTTGAACAGTAGTAGCACAAACATAGGATGTGATGAGCACCCAAAGAGGTTATATAAGCAGAGTAATGCTAAAGGGGAAATATTAAACAATTAAAAGGAATACGTAACCATGGCAGAGAGTTCTTGTTAGTCATAGATCATGGACTCTTCATTGTGCTATAGGTAAAGAGAGAGAATAAATCCAAACTAGCCAGATGGGCATTATTTCTACAACTTTTCAGCTGAAAGCTTTGCACTGCCTGAGTTGCCTCCATATAAATGAAGATGGTTACCCTAGGACTAAACTCTGTAGGAGGCACAAAAACTCACAACTCCGTACGGAAGGGGTCATGCAGTATAGTCATTATTAAACTGAGGCTAAACAAGAGGTAGAGAATGGAAGAAGAAATGCATCCTATTGCAGAACCTGTGATGTACACTATGGGGAGATAATGAAGGAATATTGTTCCAATCTATATTGATTACACTTACTAATAAAGTTAGGTTCACTTCGCCATAATCCTGGAGAGAATCTTGGAAGTGTTACAGGAAGGGACAGTCTATGGGGGCAGTCTGAAATTATAGATAAGAAGCCTGTTTTGCTAAGAAACTTGAGATGATAAAACCATCATCTATGCATAAGACTCCAAAATTTTGCAAGCTAGTGTACTAGCCAAATATAAAAATTGGCAACTTTTCTTTTAAAAACAAATACTTTTAATAAGAAGTACAAAAATCAGATGTAATTCCTGCTCCTTCTTTCATTTGTCTTTAATGTATAGCCACCTCAGTACTCTTTACCCACATTCTCATCACTTTTTACTTATCATATCAAACAATGGCACATCTGCTTTCCAAGTTTTGCATTCAGACTTTACTGCTGACCTATCTAATTTATAACTTTTTCCTTAGTTATGCATATATACCATCCATAAATTGCATATTCCAATATAGTGTCCTACAACACACAGATTTTAGCTATTTTTACTTCCAAAGCCTTTATCCAAATGAGGTAAAATGGTTATTCTAACCATCCTCTCCCCACAATTACACCTTTTACCAATAAATTTCGGCATTATATTTCATTTTTTCCTCATTTGCAAGATTTGATCAGTCTCCATAAAACATTCCATGGAGTTTATCCATATTTTATTTTTATTTATTTATTTTACATTTGTTGACCGAGTTAGTCTAGCTGGATATATTTCCATTTTCAGTAGAGGCCCGGGGAGAAAAGCTCCACATAAACATAAGCAATGAGACATAAACATTGAGACATATTATTAATAAACACATTGATTAAAAATAAAAGAAAGAAAAATAAGTAGTAATAAAAAATAGTAATGGAGATAAAACCAGATGATAAAGTTAACAAAACTAAGGCACACCATCAAAAAGCCATGACTAGAGTTAGGTCAGTTTCAAAGCTTCTAACATAATTCAAACAAGGTAAGCCATAAGGCTCCTACTATAAAAGGAAAAAAGAAAGGTAACAAGTGGATGGAGAAGAAAAAAAGCATATATATATATATATATATATATATATATATATATATATATATATATATATATATATATATATATTTGCTTGATCAGAAATGGGTTTTTGTATTAGACAAGGATATATTTTCTAACATAGTCTTATATGACACTTTCTTAAAGTCTTCCTTTACCACTCTTTCCTGGACTTTTGCATTTATAGTACTTTATCTTCACACCAGTTCAATACTCATGCACATTTTTTGCTTCTCAGACTCCTTTTCTTCCTCAAAATAATCACCATCATATTACCATAATTCTTTCTTAGCTACTTATTCAGTGTGCTGCAATTATTTCATCCTGTGGTACTCATGAACAATTGTGTAGGCTTCATGCAAAGCCTACACAATGTTTACGTGTTAGCGCAATGAACAGCAGCACTAATCACATATGCATGCTGCTCATCATGCCTACATGAATACAAACAACTTTTTGTGGGAAGTAAAATGTGCTGAGTGGCATGAGAACATACAGTAAACAGACAAACTTGCCTTTTTGCAAACCTATTAAGCATGCTTGCGCAGACAGGACAAAGAGCTACATAAGGCAAATAATGCATGCTGTAAACAAGCAGGGAAAGGTACTGAATGAATTGTACACATAAATGAAACATATGAATACAGTAATAAGTAAGCAGGGATGTGAAACTGCAAGGGGAACTACAATACATGGGTTACCAGGCAGGGAAAGTGCATTGACAATGTTCAGAGAAATCAAACAGATGTATAGAGGAATATGTAAGAGAGGAGGGTAAATGTATAAATTGCAGTATGATAATTCATGTGTAGGTGTTTATGCCACAAAGATAAATTTGTAATAATAAAATTTTCCAATACATGTCAAAAGAAGCAATGATGATCTCACTTCCTGAGCAAATCTAGGTAAATAAAAGAAGACTTGATATTATAGTATGTGGCAGTTACACAAATTCATATTGTAACAGAGGCGAATTACATGACATATTAATGTCATTGACATGTTGAAGTGAGATGACAGTTCAAAAGGACAGTACATTCATTATGGGATATTTACACAGCATGCAATTCGTCAAAATAACATGTTAGAAAATAGGAATGTCTTAGGAGCCACTATCTCCTTTTGCAAGAATCAAACCCAGCCCATCAATGCCAGCACTGCTTTGTGCATTAACTGCATATGCTACAGAAATATGCCTAAAATATGTATGAGGAGGATCACCCTTGAAGGGAATTATGCACCTCAATATTGTAATGGTTATACATACCATATGTAGGTGTTTGTGGTGTAACAAATGTGGGAGCAGAGTGTGACATATGTAATACCCTTGTGTCAGGCACTCCTGCCTGACACAGTTAAGCTATGAAGAGCTGCAAACTCAATGTATGATGCAACGTATTCACCAGAACTGTGTAGTGTCAGCATCTGCCACAAGAGTTACCAATGGGTGTTGTGACAGACAAATGAAATTAAGGTGTGAATTAGGAGAGGATCCCTGAGAATGAATGTCATATCAGCAAGTCAGACTGATGACAAGTAAATAAGTATGCTCATGTACCCACAGCTGAGATCAGTCCTATATCAATGATCTGTGGAATATTTACATAGTTGTGTTTATTAACAAGTGAGTTTATGGTCTTTGTTCTAAATAAAAGAGCCTAGGACATTCCAGTGCTGCAGAAATCTATACATTTTTAGTCTGGAATGCCACTACTTTCATTAACTGCACCAGTAACTGGTGAATTGTCTGCTGTTATGAGTTTAATTTACGTCATTAAATCTGAAATGAACAGAACTAGCAAAATGCTTATCTGGAGTGATAGGTATTTTTGAACTCTGGCAAGTTTTAAATGCTACTGCATAAATGAATAGCTGCAAATTAAAAATTTGGAATGTTTCCAGAAAAAAAACCTGTCCTCTTTCTTTTAAATACACAAATTCTTATGTTGTGTCACCACATTATTTCTATGTGCCCTAAGCTTGGCTGCAATGTTTCTTTGGAACTGTTGCATTGTCATGGTTATATTTTGTGTTTAATATTTCATCTGTTCTTCAATCTCTATTTAAAAGTTGGGATCCCACAATTCCAGTGGAGTGGGTGGGGTTACATAATTATCTATGCAAATGTTATATTGATCAGAATACAGATTTGGGGGTGGTTGTACCTATTTTTTTATGGGCCTCTGTCCAGATTTTAGATTATTCAAGGTTGAGAGGTATGACTTTTAAACTTAGCCTAGTGTCAGCACTTCATCTTCAGTCTTGTCTATCTCCCATGTTTGTCCATGTACCCACATGATATACCTACATTAATCATCTCCCTTGTCCTTCAGCTTTTCTGAATTTCTTCCATATCTTACTTTCTTGCTATGTAGAAATAGGGGATTTATGACATTTCAAGAAATGTCAACAAATTGAAAGCAAAACCAAAAAACAAAATACTCCTTTTCTGGCAGGGGGGAGGAAGTCTTCTTGAACTCTCCATACCCCTACTAATTATATATGTACCAACTCCTAGACTGCACCATAGTGGGGAAAGGGTGACTAGCCTGATCCCTGCTGTTCTGCAACCTCAAAACAAAAAGCTGGCAATTCAGCAAACAGCTGACATTCAATCAGCTGTACCAGACTTCTAGGAATTTGGCAGAAAAAAAAATGTCCAGCAAAGGTTAGGAACCCAGAAATGAGTATCTGGCCCTCCTCAAAAATGTCCATTCTTTTCCCTCCTCATTCTGTTCGTTTCTATGCAGTTCTTTTTATGTGCTTCCCTCTGCTTGATTCACCCTTTTCATAACTGCCTTATATTCCCATTTCTATCATTTAATCTGGTCAAACCATTGCAGTGAACTCTTTAAGTCTAATAGCTTCCTTTTCCTATTGCCACATAAGATTGTGGTGAGCCACATTGAGTGACATGTGCCATGCTCCTAAGAGTTCATTATCGCATCACTTAGCCACCTGCGGAATACATGCCCTGCTCTGGCTGTAAGCTCATTCACTATGTTAATCATTAATAAGCTTAGGGATGCATCATGTCTAATAGTTAAGCAGCAGTAAACTGGTACAGTCATAGCCTGCATATTTCTGAATCCCAAGAGAAGGATCAAGGTCAAATGTGGCCCTAGGCAGCATAATGGACTAGGCCCTCCCCCACACAACCATATCAATATCCCATTACTGGGCTGTCTCTCCTCAGTTGCCCTAAAATACTGTTCAAACCTGTTAGTGTGCATACTATTTTATTTTTTTAACTTATAGAATGATCACAAAGATTTGGATTTAATTTAAACTATTTCCAATTTTACAGAACAACTGAGAGCCTTTTGTTAAACAAAAGAAAACAAAACAATATTACACTGAAAACTGATTTACCATGAGCAACAGTAAACAACTTTTCCATTGAAACACATTTAGGGAACGTGCATCTGGCAATCTATTAAACTATAATACATGTGCTGAGACATAGTCACGCAGCATGTAGCAAAACACTAATTAGAGTCTAGGTGGTGGGTATAGGAATTCAAAAGCTAAACATGAAATGCATTTGCTAACAGCTTGGTTTAGAAAGTGTCCCTATTTATGGTCAGCCTGGGAGCACTGTCTGTTGAAGTGACTTTGTCAGTCACACAGCAGATAAATGAAGGCTGTAAGAATCAAACCCTGCAATACCAAAGATGCTCATATCCTTAATCATCCAGACAGATAGCTGTAGCCCAAAACAGTGCATTTCGCACATGTACCTGCAAAAAAAAAACAAAAAAACAAGGTTAATTAAAAATGTATTCACAGTTGAAATATTAATGTAAAATGTGCACATTTCATGTGTCCAGTTTATTCACAGCTATATAATAAACATGCTGTCAGCACTCAACAAGACAAGAAAACCATAGTCATACCAAAAGAACATGGTTCATACGATGATGATCCTGTTTACTACCATGGGTTGCAAGAACCAAATATTTATATGCGCACACACAACCATCAATTATAGCCACTCACATGATTGCACACCTCAGATATCTTCTTAAATACATTCACAAATAGTCAGCCAGAAATGTGTCTCAGCTCACTGCTGACAAAACCACAGAGTGAAATCTATTGCAACCCCCCTCTACCATCTCAACTTCTTAACTCATATCTGATACAAAGACCCAAGAATCAGGAACATATTTTACATTTTCTTCTTGTACACTTACATGCTAGAACAAAAACAAGCTTTGGATTAGCAAGTATTTTTTAAAAGGATACAAAGTCTGAAACATCTGAAATTATTTAATGACTGCAGTCCACAACAATTTGCCAAAAAGTAGCACATTTTAGAAAGAATGGCCAAAAGTGCTTCTCCACATCTTTGCACAAGAATTCTGGACAAAGTCAAAAATTATGAAGGAACAAAGGCCCCAGTTTTAAATGATATTTTCTTTTATCTGTTTGTTAATCTGTAAACTCGTTGTAGAAAGTATCACTTTTCAGGGACAACTGATAAGAACTGCCCGAGTAACTTGTTCAAAGACACACAATAGGCAAATTTAGGTGAAAGGATTCAAACCCTGTACTTTTGACTATAGAAAGCAGTGTGTTAATCGTTCAGAGCTTTATAAGCCAGATAATTCCAATTAACTTGAAATGCATTTTCTGAGCAACAGCTGTAAATAACTAGCATTATTGACCTACTGTTACCTCAGTGCTTTATCAGTTAAAGAAGTTAAGGAAAGCCTGGCAATTAGTTCAATGGATTAAGGCTCTAAGCTCTTATAAAGTCAGTTCATGTAGTGAAATGTACTGGGATTTGATCCTTTCTAGCTCCATTTGCCTGAGTGACTTTCAGCAAGTTACTTAACCATACAGTGCTGCTGGGACATGGTGAATGAAAAAATGTATTTTGAGTAATAAGTATGATTTGTATTACTTACTAATTATAATCCTTAGCAATTAACTTGAATTTTCTGCAATCCTCCTCAATCGTCCTGGAATTCCAGAGGCAGAATAAGTATCCTGAATACAGTAGTTTTCTAATGTAACACACATACACACACATGCGCACACACACACACACACACACACACACACACACACACACACACACACACACACACACACACACACACACACACACACACACAACATTCCTACAAAACTCTTGTGAATGTCATCCTCTTCTGCTCTGATTTCAAGTTTCAACCTCCAGTGCTTCAACATGCTATGCTGGCTGAGGGCTGAATTTCCACTTGGCACATACAATCCTGCAAAGTCCTGTGTTTCAAAATAAAAAAAAAATCAGTGTGCTGCCCTAGCTTTGCATGCATGCTGGAGTGGTCAGGGCTGAACATCGACATGACAGACACAATTCTGCAAAGTTCCATATTGCAAAAAAGTCAATCTCCATTCCAAACTCTGTTTCAGTTTCAACTTTCACTCTCCCGCACTTCAGTGTGCTGCTCTAACTTTGCATGTGCACTGACATGCTAACAGATAGGGAGAGCAGGCAGAAGTGAATTGGCTGCACTTCTACTTGTTCCAACAGATGGATGGGGTTAGGTCATGCCGCTCAACCTCTTAGTGCAGAAATCTGGATAAAGCCTGACAAAATGGGGGGACAAATACCCAAAAAATAGGGACAGATTTTAAATATTGCTCTTATAAACTTAGAAAGTTGCTAAAGTAACAGGGTATGTGTTCATATACATTTTCTGAAAGATTTAAAGTCTGAAACTCAAATGTATGTCATTATTTAGTGACTTGAATCCTCAAATCATCCCAGTGATTTGCCAGAAAACCACAAATTTTATGAGGAATAGACCAAAACTATGAGGCAAAAATCTGTGCATTTTGTCAAAATCTAGACAGTTGAGGTATGGGCAGGGCTGCACTTATTCTGCATGCCGGCTGACAGATGTGGGAAGACAGCCACAGGCTGGGCTGCACTTCCATTTGTTCTGACAGATGGATGGGGCAGGGCTGAACTTATTCTGAATGCTTGCTGACAAATGGGGTCTGCAGACAGCCTTGGGCTGGGCTGCCCTTCCACTTGTTCTGACAGATGGATAGGGCGGGGCTGAAGTTACTCTGCATGCTTGCTGACAAACCGGGTGGGCAGACAGCCTGGGGCTGGGCTGCACTTCCACTTCTGTGCTGACAGATATGGTTGGGGCAGGGCTGATATTCTGTATGCCGATGGGGCTGAACGTCTGTGTGTAAATGTCTGACTTTCCTGTTTTTTGAATAAGCATCATATTTTTGGAGCAAACCATTTTTTTTTTAAATTATGGCCAGGTCAGCCCCCCCCCCAGCTAGCACTGGCATCTGCGCAGCTGCATACATTGTCTAGTGCTGGATCCATCCCTGATCCCAAGGATTATCCCTACACCTTCTACCCTTTTGACATAAAGAGGCTTCATAGTATACTACTCAAAATTTTCTCAAAAATGTTAACTTAGAATGTTCACTAAATGACTCTCCGTGAAAATAAATCCTTGCATCCCATCTAAATCTAAAAATACATTTTGCACTATTTAAACAACTTCTTATTTTTACCTTTGGTCTCCTCTATCAATCCTTCCCCCAATCCCCACCCCCATGCATGCACACTTTCTTCTTCTTGCAAATGTGAACAAACCTGAAATTTGTTCAGAGGCAGCAATTGCTCACTTTATTACTTAGTTTTACTCTATATTCCTGTAACGGAAAAACAAAAACATATCCTTATATTCCCTGTCTCACACTATTCCATCTGCCCATTTCTCTTTCTGTTGCTTTCACCCTTCTTTTTGCAACTTTTTTATTTGTATTTAGTTTTGTCCAGCTTCTTCTCATTCCTCTGCACCACTTCTACTACTTTACATTTGAATTCAAAATTACATTCATTATATTCTTCAATTATTTTCATTTTAATATGTTTAGACATTTATTATATATCAACATCACATTTCATGCAAAAATTTATTTTCTTGTCAGAGAATTTTCTTTTGACAGCTTTAGTTCGATCCTAATTCAACCCACTTGCCTACAGAATAAACACTTCAAAATGTTGCATTAAAAGATTATGTTCCAACATTTATGTCATATCTCATTTGAGTCCATAGCTAGCCCATTGTCAGACAGCATAGTGCATCTTCAATTAAACCATAATGCAAGTTATTTAAATCCATATTATCATTATTTAAGAATAACAAGACTTCTTTTACAAGAGGCTGTGGTACAGGAAATGATGCAAAACATATTTTCATCCTTTTTCCACACTTCCCAAAACATTTCCTCTAAACTGGTGTTACTGATAAAAGAAAATATTGACCTTCTGCATTCCCACCAAAGACATGAGACATTTTGTATCCAGATCAGCTCCCACATCCAGGCCTCTGCCAGATATCAGGATCCTTTCCATCTCACCAGATAGGGACAACATGAACTGTATCAATGGAGATGACATAGTCTGCAATGGCATACCCCAACCTGTGACCATCCTCAGTGCAGTGGAATTGGCATGTTGCAGCCATGCAGATTTGTGCCTGCAAGCCTGTGATGGACCTGGTTAGCTGGCATGTTGTAGCAAATGAGTGCATTGAAATACACAACCAGCTCCCATCCCACACATTCACAGAAGGGCCAGTCACACTTCTTTGTACATCAGGCTCTGCCTGGAATAACTTCCTGAGTTGTCTTATCTCTTTAGGCACCAAGTATCTCCATCTGCATTTGTCACACAGCCATGTGGTGGCTGTGCCACCATAACGCGGCACACATTTTACACTATAGTGTCAAAGGATAGTTCCCCACAGTGGTCCACTAAGGTAATGTGGGAATAAACTGTGCTGTGACACGAACCCTGTCTGCAGCCTACACTTACATGTGCCAAAGAAAACACAGCCATTGTGATCTCCACATAATCACCCCCATCCAGTGTCAATAATCCAGTGCGCATTCTCCACTTCACCCCATCCAGTGTCAATAATCCAGTGCGCATTCACCACTTCACCCCATCCAGTGTCAATAATCCAGTTGCGCATTCTCCACTTCACTAGCCAAAGCCATCAACACCAGCAGTCTTATCTTTTGCCACCCTGGTAGCATGTTTTGTGATACATCACCATAAGTGACCTCTGCCCTGCTGCCTGTTGATTCATGTCATGCAACACATATAATGTGCAATGACACAAATGTGGCACCATTTTTTCTGTGGATAGCAACCTCTGAAGTAGACATGGCTTCTGATGACTCTGAGACTGTAAGGGATCCTGCTTTTTGTACAAGAAAAAGACTAAAATCTTTTTCTCTATTTTCTGGATTCAGTCCATCAGGAACATCTGTTGGGGGTGGCTTATGTGAAGGCCACCAGTACAAGGTGGACAGCTGTCACTGATTTACCAGTGAGGCTCCAGTCATCACCCACTCTGGTGATCATTGCTTGCATACTTATAGCACACTAAAGGATGTCACTGTGTTCTTTTTTAGCCAGTGGCAAGAGGATGTTAAAGAAGGGGAGCCAGAGTTCTACAATAAGTAGTAATATCTGGTTGGTAAATGTACATAGGTAGGTATTCTTGCTCGGCTATATGCAGTTCTTGCATTTTTCAGCAATTGATGTAATGTAAAACAGAGATAATCCAGAGGGCTTGCATGAAGTCTGGCATCCAGCTGTGACCCAGAGGGTGACAGGACTAACAAGAAACAGATTATAAAGGATTAGTCCAGATAAAATCACTTTACCTTGAAGATCTAGGAGAGTCTGTCTCTCTGATACTCTCCCTTTGGGAGGAATAAAGAGAACTTGTTAAAGTTTCCAGCAGTTTATTCATTTAAGCAGGTAGATTTACAACAAGAACACTTGCCCATCAACCTAGTTAAATAAATAAATTACTGGAAACTTTAACAAGATGTCTTTATTCCTCCCATAGGGAGAGTATCAGAGAGAGAGAGAGTGAGAGAGAGAGAGCCTCCTAGATCTGCTAAAATTACTTTATCTGTCAATTGATGAAATATAGGACAATTGTCTGATATGCCAACATGGCAATTAAGACTGTGCAGACATTGTGGTGCATATATGACATTGGTATTATAGAAGCATATATGTTAGCCACCTGCTTCATTGTCCATGTTTGCATTGTTGCTAATTATTTTATCCATTGCTTACAGCTTTGCTTTGTTTGATGTGTCACATACCTGGTCAATGGAGCCTGAACTGTTTTACTGCCAATCCTACTGCCAGGAATTCCTATCAGTGGCAAGGCAATGCAGGCTTGGCTAACAATAGGCATTCCTCCTCCATCTAGAGTATCATCTTCTGCTTTGTACCTGACTGGATGACATCATTCAGTGTCCTGTCCATGGCCCTACCCCTGTGAATGATGCACAGTGCCTTGGTCAGTCTTAAATTATTTAGGCTTATACTAGCATTCTTTCTCCCCTGCATGTGCCAGTTACATTTGATATGCCATGAGCATGCATCTGAGAGTCTGCTGAGTGAGGCTTCATGGTGCCTGGCTTATTTCATATTACATTGTTATTATTAGGTTTTGGACTCCAATATGTATTCATTTTGGACATATGTGTTAGAGTATACATGGCATGGCCTTCACAATGCCAAACAGTGCACTGTTTGGCAGGCTGCATCTTCCACCTGCTGGTAATACCATATGGGAGGGGCATTTTAAGATCAGGGAGTTGTACAACTTCATTTTAATTGGAAACACTCTGTTTCAACTCTTGCACTGTTCACATGCCTATTACATGGAACAGAAAGACTGGTTATTTGCCATGTAATCTTGCCCCTTGTGTTAGGATTCTATTTTGTATTTTGTTTTTCATCACATATTTAAAAGTATTTCTGTTTTCCATGGACTATGTAGCCACCTAGTGTAGTACACATTACTGATAATTGCTTTTCATTTTGTGTTTTTTTTTTTTCACTATCAATGTCTTCATAGTTTAAAGTGTGTTTTAGTGTTTTGTTTTGCTCCATTAATTTTCATATTTTAGGAAGTGTTGGCCTTTGCAGTAGATGAGGTATAGCAGTGACCACCACACTGTCCACCTGTTTGCCATCACCTGCTGAATTTCCAGCAGTCCCCTGGCAAACCACACTGCCAGATGAAATAAGACAGCCATCAGGAAGCAATCTGGTGGGATCCCTGGTGTCTTCTGTTAGTTTGTCTTTGGTGTGTGTGTGTGTGTGTGTGTGTGTGTGTGTGTGTGTGTGTGTGTGTGTGTGTGTGTGTGTGTGTGTGTATGTGTAGGGGGGTGGGAGGGCACCCCAATTGGGAGTATCACCCTTGGGTCTCAGTATGTCATCTAACAGAAGATTGAAGGCTTGTTGATGGCCTTGGCAGACTGGCAATTGGAGCACCCTCCCCCACTGGCAGGGTGGAGAATCTTGTTTTATGGCTGGCAGACAGCTGCCTGACCCAGAAAAATAGGTTGATAGTGGCTGGACCAAGACATGATGGAGGTACAGAGGTTACTGTCCTTAGGTTGGGTGTGACACTGTGCAGCAAGGCAGTCAGATCACACCCCACACTATTCCAACCTTCCTTCTTGATGTTCTCTTTCCTTGTGCATCAATTCCCATCTAAATTCCTTGTCTAATCCTCTCCATCCTTACTTGGTCTCTGTCTGTCTGTGTCTCTTTGTTGTGTTCCCCTACTCATTTGTATCAGCACATTCCTTGGTGGTCCTAGCCATGATTTTTTTTGTCTGCCCCTGCTACCATACATATACCTCCATTCCTGTATGCAACTTCACCATGCTACCTTCATCACTTATCCTTCCTGATAAAAAATGGCACCTGTTCCCCCAATATATATATATATATATATATATATATATATATATATATATATATACACATATTGCTTTGTTTCTCCATCAGCATACCACACTTCCATTTCCCTTGCAATTCTTTGTGTTACTCTGCTTGTTTTTACCCCTTTGTGACTGTCCTATTTTCCCATTTCCTTTCAATTTATAATGAAAAAAGGGTATGGACTTTGCTGTATAGCCATTAGTTGGGCTCATAATTGTGTCATTGTGCATATGAATGCATATCAGTGAGAGCATACTTCATGAAAGCTTGTAGGCTCATGAAATTATGTGACCATCGCAGGGGTGTCCCCAATAATTTCACAAAATTCTGCTACTTCAACTGCACTGTGTACTCTTACATACCAGAGTAAGCAATTTTTATGAATCCATCTCCAAGTCAAAAGGGGAAACTATTTTACTTCAAAATACTATACACACACACACACACACACACACACATATATATATATATATATATATATATATATATATATATATATATATATATATATATATATATATATATATATATATATATATCTATACACAGGCACACACACACACTCACACACACACAAAACATTTATTTTAATATTTACTATTTAAAACAACTTCCAAAAAGTAAAATACACTGAGATATACATTTATTGCAGAGATTCTGTAGTCCAACATTCCCAATAATACTCTCTTTGTTGGGATTTATTACATGGTTATTCTTTCTATTTTTATTTAGGAGCTTCATTCATATTAAAATGTAATAGAATGTGATTTGCATATATGTACATATAATTCCTTCTGATTTTTTATAAATACAGGTAAATGTAATTATAAATAAACAGTTATCAACAAATAATTCCTATTAAATGGTACAGACCAAACTTTTTTGTTCTTTCAACCCTCTCTTTCATTCTTGTATCTCCTTACTTTATTCCTCTCTAGTTTATTAAGTAAAATAAATGTTAATAAAATAAATAACTTGGATTTTGTCACCCAAAGCACCTGATATTGTGGTAATACTCCATACCCACACTCTTTAGCTAGATTGATAGATAGATAAATATACCCTAATTCCAAGTTAAAGCTCGGAGATGCAGGCAGAAATAGAATAAAACATAAAACCCTGCTTCTTCTTCCTCTTTTTCACTTCCAGGAAACCACAAGGAGGCACACAATATGTGGCCTAGCCTCTGTAAATGCATTGACACATTGACAGCAAGAAAAATATGATTTTGCTGCTTCTGTTTCAATATACAGCACAACAGCACATAAAAAGCATGCATCTCCCACACAACATACTTAAAAAACTTCTTTTTTTTGGTATCTTTATCTGGCATTTTTCCTTAATATTTTATTATGCAAAACTGACAGATGTGCTCATATTATCAAACTATATAAGTTGTTCTTTATTATTATTTTACTTTTTTACCAGTTTTCCTCTCCATATCAATCAGCAGTTAAAGTTTATTTTTAAGACCTATAATTCCCCTATGCATAGGTAAAACATCTCAATGGATGTGCATGCAATGGGATGGTGTGAGGGCTTTACCATCTGCCTTTATGAGTTTAGTTGTACCTAGTAATCTATGTTCCTTGTAGCAGTGATGCTCTTAGTCATTTCTCGTCTTCACCAGGGATTTAATGGTAGAGAACACATAGCAACAGACATGTCTCATACCCTTCACTCTGAAGGATGTCCATAGGCTCGATGTCTTCATTCATCTTTCTGCCTTGCTGGCTGCTCTAGAACCCAGACTCAATGAGTGGAGAAGAACAGCAATGAAATATCCAGCTATCATTGCAAAGTAATTCATATAATAACAAAAGGAGTTTAAGAATGCATTCCTGCTATCTTCCTATTTCTGTCTGTCAACCTATTTTTCCCCTCACCAAGTGACAGCCAACCAAGAAACATACCCTGGGATTCATGAAGCACGGTGCAAAGATTTTGTTAGCCTTGCGCAGAGTGTGCAGCATAGAGATGGCGCAGCAGCACCATATGCATATTAATGAAGCTGTGCTGCCATGTGCACAGGAAATGTCCTTGAGTGCAGAGGGCATGTTTAAGCGCTGCACGGAGGCGTGAACATGTCCGCTACAGTCGCGCAACCTAAAATGCTGTCAAGTACAGCCTGCCTCTAATAGTAATCAATCCCATCAGTGTCCATGGATACTGAAAGGTATGCAAAGCATACAAGAGAGTTCCACAAACACCAAAATAAAATCACATGAGTAAAAACACAAGCACATAGCTGAATGTTGAGCCCCCATTCCTAGAACTATTACATTTAAAACCCTGTGTCCGTATTTCATTGTTGTGTTGATTTTTATGCCAAGTGGAAGTGAAACACAGTGTGCTTGTGTGCTGCTGCCCTTTGCTTAACCTAGCCCAATGGTTAGAGCATTTGCTTAATATCTGCCCATTCGCGGTCCGAGTCGTCCTTGTCTGGATGGCCCAAAAATGAATGGGTATAACCTGGGTCAACCTACCATGTCATAAAAGATAAGTATTTGCATGTACCTATGTGCATGAAGTACAGCATGTCGAAGTCCAAATATGCCAGGGTTGGCCTCACAACCATAATGGTATCAGAGATATGTAGAGTAGGCAATGTGTACTGCTGTCTGTGCTATGGGCTAACAACCAGAGAAGGGATGGATGGTGTGTATGTGGATTTTGGGGGTGTTGATGCGTAATGTAATAATCTGCCAAGGGAAACTGGGTCAGATGTACAATAGGTGAACTAGAGGTGTATGAGGGAGCAGTGGGAGAATCCAAAAAGAAACTAAAGAACATGCATTCACATCCCCAATACACTCTGTCAGGTCATATTGCAGAACACAATCATACAAACATATGAACATTAAAATGTATGATACACATGTACAGAAATGGTACCAGCTCACACCACATAATGATATGGCCTGAACTGAGCCATCCAACCCCTACCCACTTGGATACATAATTGAATACCCATCATCCCCTCCACAGCACCCCCCCCCTTGCTGAACATCCACCAAAACCACCCATACTCAGGCTGCTAGTTTGGGCCAGCCATATCTGCACATAGTTCCCCCTACCCACATCTAGTAGGCAGTCTCACCCTAAGCAGTCTTAGGCCTGCAAACAAGGTATCCCATGCATGTATAACCCTCCCTCATTTTCATATAACCAAAAGAATGGGGACCATCAGCGTCCACAATATTTGGAC
This sequence comes from Protopterus annectens, assembly GCF_019279795.1. NCBI lineage: Eukaryota > Metazoa > Chordata > Ceratodontiformes > Protopteridae > Protopterus > Protopterus annectens. The sequence continues at coordinate 300,069,396 of NC_056728.1, forward strand.
ATCCCTCATAGGATAAGTGTCTGTTCTCAAGATTAGACTTGGTGGCACAACACGATTTCCACCCCCGTTGACATCCGGACACAAGTTGGATTAGCAGTACTTGTCCACAACCCTGCTCAGCCTCCACCTGGTCCTGCAGAACCTATGACCCAGGATTAAACACCTAACCATGATGCATGTCTCCCCATGTGCATTATCGGGAATATATACCTTTCACATGTTCCCAAGTATCTTCACCATAGCCATCTTCCAAATAGTACACATCCACAAATTGTATACCCTGTCCAGGTTCCACGTCGTAATGATGCACACAACCCCTGTATACAAATGGTACAGTTTCCTCCCGGATGCGGGTGTACATATACATGGCCATGTATAACCCCAGATATGTAGTCATATATCTATAAATGTACATACTTATATTCGCATAGCTACACATCACACATACATGCATATAAGTAGTTGATAAGTATGTGTTCTATTCATAAATATGTATACTTGCAAATGTATACATATGTCTCTCAGAAACATATGAACAGTAACATGTACTATACATATGTACACCAACAGACTGTCACATTTGTTGCCAGTAGTGTGGAATGCCTGTAGTAAGGTCATATATCCTAACTACCATCCATGCAGAATGTATCACAGATGGTTTAGTGGTCAAACCAGTGACTATGATGTTTCTGTTCCTGGGTCCAAGCCATGCAAGGGCTGCTAATTTTATATGATGCCCAGAATAATGGCTGTTGGATATAGGGTGATTAAGGCACTTTCAAGCAGATGTAAGCGGGTATGTGCGGCGGTAAGTGGCAGTCATTCAACAGTACAGGAAATGTAAATAAGTATGTAGGTGTATATGCATGTGTATGTACAGACAGAGATATATATATATATATATATATATATATATATATATATATATATATATATATATATATATATATCCATGAAGAATGAACATGGTCACAATAAAGCATTCATAATGAATGCGAAGGAAAACAGCAGCAGAACTCCTGTATTATTTAGTGCTGTCATATCAAGCTGGCCAGAGGTGAGCAAACCTCCTGCATCTCCAACCACAGGTAGGATGCTAACAATCTGAATATCTCTGTCCACGTGCTAAGTCTGATTTTCAAACAGGTACAGGACAGTCCCAATCTCCAGTCAGACGAACAGAAAACCAGAACACTATTTGAACACCCTGACCATTATATGAACGTATGTTCCAGGACTATGAGCTTGGGACGTCTGAATATACTTGGAGTGAGCCAACATGCGGGACAGGTCAAGAGGGGTAGGGAGTGGCACATGTGTAGTGGTGTGGTTTTCCAACTGGAGAATGGATGACTGCTGTGTTAGTGAAGTGTTGAGACGTGTGCTCTGGTAACTATGAACCATGGGTATACATCAAAATGAAGCAGCATACCAATAGTGTAGTTGTTAGAGCATCCACCTAATGAACAGGCATTCATGGTTCAAGTTCAACTATAGCACATATTATTTTCCATGTGGAATGAATGCCGTTCTGCTGTAAAACTGACATAATAACATGTAAAAGTGAACTTGAGTATCGCATGGGACTTTTAACCAAATCCATTCAATCAAAGTGCTACTGTCATAATGAATAAGGCACAGGTAAGCACAAATAAGCAGCAGTAAACATATATAACAAAGAGTAAGCAAACCAGAGTGCACCTGCGCAGGTGTAAGCAGTGCCCAGCATAGGAAATGTATGTAAGTATGTACATATGTAATATATGTATATATATATATATATATATATATATATATATATATATATATATATATATATATATATATATATATATATACACATACACATATATACATATATACACACACACACACACACACACACACACACACACACACACACACACACACACACACACACACACACACACACACACACACACACACACACACACACACACACACACACACACACACACACACACACACACACACACACACACACATATATATATATATATATATATATGTATATGAAGAATGAACATCGTAACAATAAAGCATAGAAAAGGAATGAGAAGGGAATCAACAGCAACTATAGTGCTGTCAGCGTATGTCATATCAAGCTGGCCAGGAGTGAGCAAAGCACTGCTACTCACACCATAGGCAGGGTTTTACCAGTGGGAGTAACATTGTTGATCTGCTAAGTCTACTTTACAAACAATCAGAGGGTAGTCCCTAGTGGGACTACCAAAAATTGACAGCATATTTGGATCTCCATCCATTAAACAAGCAAGGGCAGGTATGTTCAAGGACTAAATAGTGGGAGAGCATGATAATACATGTGTTGGGACAACATACATATAGGACCCCTAAGGCTGGGGGGAGGGCAATGTGTGGAGGTGTGTCATGGCCATGAACGCAACTGGATAATGGATGGATTGCATATATGTTGAACTCGAGTAGGGTCGAGGAACCATGGGTATGTGATTATGGATCCAGGCGTGTCATGGTTGGATGACCTGGTTCTAATTGGACCGTCTTCTGGAGGCCAGCGAATTAGTTATAAGCATGTATGCATGCACACATGCATACATTTATATGTAGAAGTACATTCCCTGTAACATATCCATTCCATTTGCAGACATAAACACATAAATGTGTCCTTACAAACCTCGACAGTAGATAGAATAATAGGTAGTGCATAAGAGGGAAGGGACAAAATTGCTAAAACACAGAAGTGTGTACAATGTCCAAAGTCAGTGCTGTGCTGAATAAATCAAATGTGAGGACTGTCTCACACAGGGAATTATCCCTGTGATCAACCAGCAAACTAAACCTGTCTATTTGTAAAAGAATCACGCCGAACACGTACATAATTAGTTCTCATGTGTAACATGCACGTTACCATACAGTCAGACTAATTAATTAATTGTAGTGTCATGTTAATGGGAGTAAGTATGTAAGGAATTAAGAGTCTAATCTTAACATAAAGACAAGTGTATCCCATGTGGGATAGTGCAAAAATTGCAAATAATGTCCTATTGGTCACTCATGTCACCAATGTTTGTGGACTAAACATTAGGGATTCCTGAGGATACGTGTAGTGATTCAACCAATGGGATGGGTCTACAGGGGTAGGGAGCAGCCAATGTGCACTGGTGTAGATACACCGCGAATCCAACTGGAAAATGGATGACTGCAGTGTTAGTGAAGTGTTGGGGTGGGTGTTTGGGGAACTAGGAGACATGGGTATATGGATATATATGCAACTGAAGCAGCACAGCAATAGTGCATTGGTCAGAGCACTCGTCTAACAAACAGGCATTCTCAGTCCATGTCCCACACTAGCACATATCATTTTCCATGTGGAATGTGTATATAAACATATTTATAAATCGTATTGCTGTACAACCTACATAAGCACATGTACATGTGAACTGGAGTACTGCATGAAATGTTTAATTAATGTCATTCAATCTCAGTGTTAGTGACATAATGAATAAGTTATTAATAAGCATGTGTAAGCACAAATATGCAGTAGTAAACATATATGTGCACCAGTAAGTATGTTTAAGTGCGTTTGCGCGGGGGTACATTTCCATTAACAGGGCAACACTGTTAATACGGTTGCTGACTTCCAAATCCAGTGTAAAACTGTGTATTTGTGTTAGTCTTAACGTGTGCATAAAATGTAGAAGTTACAGTTGTTTTCATTTTGTTTTTACATTTTATCCATTTAACTGATTTATACACAACTGTTAACATTAACATCCAAACTACATGGCTTGAGGTTGGAGTCGGTGCTCAGCACCCACATTGAAAGTGTTTGCCCGAAAGCAGAATAGTGCAAAAACAAAGACAATGGCCTACTATTACAGCAGTCTATCCATTATAGGGAAAGCAGACATTGTAGAAAACATTTTCATTGTCAAATACCCGTCCTCAACATCTCTAATTATACTTATTCGACTTCTTTAAGCCACGAGGATGCGATTACAGTCAGTAAACAGTGATTGTTTGTTTTTTAAGAGTGTCAGGCATGGATTTAGGAAGGCATCGCTGAGCCCGGAAATAACTGTGTTTATGATGTATACATCTGTTGCTATTGTACAAGGCATTTACATAATTAATCCAAGTTGAAGCCTAATCTTAACAACTTGTGTCTTGTAAGCCCTTCACAGCAAACATATACATAGCAATTTCACCGTCTTTTAATCATCATTTCACATGCCTCACAGAGGACTGAAAACTGTCTGATTCCAAATGGTCAGCATGACTACGTCTTTGTAAACTGTAAACACAGGCAGTTACTTCATCGTAGGCATTTCATGCAGTGTACATATCACCACGTTATGACTAATTAACAGAAGAAAGGAATGTCATGTTATTTGCAAGTATTTCCTTATTACTGATTTCCTGTCTGCGTGACTTACAACACTTTAAAGTGATCGCTCCGCTGTAATGCAGTACCTTAACATGTCTGTCAGGCAGACGTGTGTAAAATTAGACTAGTTAGTTGGTTAAACATTTAATTATTAACACAAGCATTTTATACCGACATGTGCTCAACAGGCATGTTAATGAGCTACATTACACCTGAATGATTGCATTAATAGTGTTGCCCCGATAATGGAAATGTACCCATTCAACAGTACAGGACATGTATTCAATTACGTAGATGTATGTGTGTTAATGTCCATATACATATATATATATATATATATATATATATATATATATATATATATATACTCACACACACACACACACACACACACACACACACACACACACATACATAGATATAGATTATATATATATATATATATATATATATATATATATATATATATATACATACATAAATACATAAATACATAGATATAGATTATATATCCCAAGAACAAACCTCGTGACACCAAAGCATTAGAAAAGAATGAAAAGGAAAACACCAGCAGCTCCTGTATTATGTACTGGTGTTAATCCCAAGGCAAGTGTGTGTCTGGCCAACACATGGGTTCAGACTGTAGTCTGGGTAATAATAGGTTTGCTGACTTTACTCACCAGGTCTATTGTCAAATGTATGGACATGTCTTGCCAACCCAGTCTCTTGGCTGATTGTGACATATATGGCCACTATATAGGGAAATTACAAAACATGCTCCTCAACACATCCAGTGACTAGACACTCACAGCCACCAACACATAGGATATGACTGACAAACACACACACCTGCTATGCCTTGAAATAGAACACCTTCCTGACTACTTTAACACACTACAGCATTACACTGTTACAGAACGTGCTACCGAGATTACTTGGTTGCAACAGTCCGAGAGGTGTATTTCTAGGTGGGTGACATCAGCAGGATTGCCATAATTGAGTATAGGACTTGTACAGAGTGTGAGTACTATAAAAAGCATTGTTCTGTCCTCAGGCAGACAGACACACACACACACTTGGCATGTCTGGGACTAGAGCACTGACCTAACTACTTTGTCACACTAGGGCATTATGCAGTTACAAAACGTGCTCCTGGGGTTAATGGGTCACAGCACTCCCAGAGGTGTATTCCTAGGTGGGTGACATCATCAGCCTTGCCAAAGTTGAGTATAGGAATTGTACGGAGTGAGCGTACTCTAAAAAAGATTGTTCTGCACTCAGGCAGATGGACACACACACACACACACACACACACACACACACACACACACACACACACACACACACACACACACACTTGGCATGTCTGGGATCAGAACATCGACCTAACTACTTTATCACATTGCAGCATTACGCAGTTACAAAACTTGCTACCAAGATTACTGGATCACAGCAATCCCAGAGGTGTATTTCTAGGTGATTGACATCATCAGCCTTGCCATAGTTGGGTATAGGAATTGTACGGAGTGTGAGTACTCTAAAAAACATTGTTCTGTCCTCAGGCAGACGGACACACACACACACCAGTGGTGGGATCAGAATACCTGCCTATTTACAAATCACTATTACAGTACTACACAGTTATGAGTCACACCACAGAGATTACACATTCCAAGGCAGTCATCATGACCTTCTAGGATTGCGGACATCAACAGGGATGCTGATAGTTAAGATGTACATAGCTGTGAACCTGTGTGGTTAAAGTAGGAGTCCATCCTGAACAGGAGTATGCCCATCTGTGGAATGGATGACTACTATCACTATACAGGGTTACAGTGGCCATGCTCATACACATAGAAGCACATAACTTACACAGGGTGTCAGTGGGCATGCCCGTACACTTAGTAGCACAGGGCTGTTTGGAATGCACTATGAGTTCAACTACACAAGGTTATACTGTGCATGCTCATACACTTAGTAGCACAGGGCTGTTTGGGATGCACTCTGATTCTAAACATGGAAGGCCACAGTGGCCATGCTCATACAGTTAGATGTACAGAACGTGTTGTAATGGACTCCAGTGTTAGTAGTTGTCATTGTTAGCAGGAACGCTGCACTACATATATCTGACACTGGTCATCTACACAATGTCTGCTGCTGTCCATCACCTTAGATGTATCAGTCTATACCAAGCACAATACTACCACTCACAGTGATGTCATGCTAGGAATGGCAGCTGCTTGACCAAACCAATGAGCCAATGTCCTGCTTTAATTATGAGGTTGTCCAGTGTCTGTCATTCCGGGATGATATGACTGACAGAAGACAAGCCTTTGTCACAGATCACATGCATCCATGATTCAAGGGAGTGGTGATAATACCTAGGTCGCATTTGCCCATATAGTGCCATTCCAAGGCAAATGTCCTAAACACAGGATAACACCCTGACACCTAGAAGACAAATGCATTGTATGCTTATGCTAACCAGTGTTTGATGTGTTGCTGTCATAATCACAGCTGCTAACTGTAGAACCTACAATGGGGAATACTGACATTTGTGCAGTGAGGAACACCTGGATGAAGGCTCTTTAGTGCACAATAGCACTACCACCATATAACTCAGAACCAGACATGTGGACCATAACACTGGTATGGACCACTCCAGGTGGTGGTGTCCCCACATTCATAACGGCTACTCACATGTACAGAGCAGTACTCTAACATAAGTCATGACAGATGAGTAAGGTGCAGGTCACAGTGTCAACAGCTGCATTCTAGGATGTAATACTCAGACACCACCATGTCCTCAGACCACCAACACACATCCATACATGTGGCATGACATATAATGGCACAGCACCAAGTAACCATTGACTGGTGGACTGTACCTAGCCCTACAAGAACTGTGCAGAGTACCCATGTACTGACACAGTTGCATCATGTGTTATGCAATGCAATGATACCACTGTTTGTAACAGGTCAGCTGTACAAATACCAAGGTCCCTCGGATATTGACAGCATTAACAGATGACTGTTGCTGTGCACCATTCAGTGTGTACACAGCCTGATGTGAAGCTATGATTGTACATGATGTTTATGTGGAGAGCAAATTGTTTTGACATTTGTGTAGGATACAACTTGGGATGTGGACAGGTCCCATGCAGCCTGTATGTATGACATTAGAGAGTGCAGCATGTACCTGCATACTTATTATTACAAGGGCTCTGTAGTGAACATGGATATATGAATGTGTACCTGTTGGGGGGGCAGTGTGTTTATGTTATCCAAGACCCTATCTGGATGAACAGGTGTTATTTCTCTAGGTGCAGTACTTCTCATGCCATAGTGCTGTGAAGCACAGCAGGTCTTGTTGTTCCATTATGTTTCATGACACAGCTATGGAATCCTCTGTGTTTGGCCTCATAATATGTGGATGATTAGTTTCACAGTAGCTTTGTGTGGCAATATATGGTGTATCTGCATCTTACTGAGGCTGACCATGGATAAACTTCCAGTCATGTGTGTTGACTCTTGCAACAGTTACTACCTTCTGTGGTACAGTTTAAGGCAGGGTACCACAAGTTTGCCTTCATGTTTGTATTTGGTTGATTCCTGTTTCTGTTTCAATGGCACGATCACTGCACATATGTGAGTGCTTAAAGTGCATTTGTGTAGGACCCAGCATTTGCACATGCATTGTACATCTGCATGGGTGCCATGACAGTCACCAATTTGCTCTTAAGGAGCATAATATTAGCTTTGAAGACTGACCATGCATGGCATACTGGTTGAATCCAACAAACACAAACAAAAAACTGATAAAAAAAACAGCACTCAGGCAGGTCTTCCCAATGATTTACTATAACAAAACAAAACATACACACTTGACTTAAAGCGCTTTTCGTTTGCACTGAATCAAATTTCTTCAGAAGTCAATACCATTAGAACTGACACAATTTATGCATGGCATACTGTTAGCCCTGTTGGTGTGACTATGGTGATCCAGGTCATTGGTGTTGATGAAATCCAACATGCATTGAGCACAGGTGTTGGTACATAATGAGTCTTCCCAGTTCATGCACTGTTGTGATTATTTTGCTACTTGTGTATCTCTGCTACCTTTAAACTAAAACAAAAAAGAAAAAAAAAATCTTGCTTTTTTCCCACTTTCTGAAATTTAAGACCATTCAGTTACAGATTTGCTGTTCTGAACTGTTTGTAAGTTTCTTGGAGGCCAATCCTTGCTTGGACTAAAGGGAAGTCTCTTTTCACCAGTGGCAGTGGTTAACACTGAACAGCCTGCCTGTCCCTGTAGGAGTGGTTACTGCCTAGAAGCTGTAGATTTATTGGCCATTTTGGGCCAATTCTAAACTCCTTGATCTCTATCTCTTAAAACCCTGCTGCCTCGTGGTTTTGGCATCTTTCAAGGCTTGCTAGTTGTTGCTGAAGCACCTACTAAGGGGAGAAAACTCTGAGAGGAGAAAGGAGCCACTTTTGAGATTTTAAGTATTTTCTTCTGCTTTTTTGTTAAGAATTACTGCTTTACCGCCTACTTTTCGGCATTTTCCAGCTTGCTAAAGTTTATATCTGTATTAGAAACAGTATTTAGAACACATCTAGAGCCTGTTTACTGCATTTCCTGTGTTGCATTTAATTTAAAATTGATTTTTTTCTCTTAAAACTGCATTTTACCTGACTTTGGCCTAGCACTCAAGTGTGGGGTCATTTATTGCACTGTTGTGATTATTTTGCTACTAGTGTATCTCTGCTACCTTTAAACTAAAACAAAAAAGAAAAAAAAATCTTGATTTTTTCCCACTTTCTGAAATTTAAAAAAGTTCAGTTACAGATTTGCTGTTTTGAACTGTTTGTAAGTTTCTTGGAGGCCAGTGCTTGCTTGGACTAAAGAGAAGTCTCTGTGTTCACCAGTGGCAGTGGTTAACACTGAACAGCCTGCCTGTCCCTGTAGGAGTGGTTACTGCCTAGAAGCTGTAGTTTTATTGGCCATTTTGGGTCAGTTCTAAACTCTTTGATCTCTATCTCTTAAAACCCTGCTGCCTCATGGTTTTGGCATCTTTCCAGGCTTGTTAGTTGTTGCTGAAGCACCTACCAAGGAGAGAAAACGCTGAGAGGAGAAAGGAGCCACTTTTGAGATTTTAAGTATATTCTTCTGCTTTTTTGTTAAGAATTATTGCTTTGCCGTCTACTTTTTGGCATTTTCCAGCTTGCTAAAGTTTATATCTGTATTAGAAACAGTATTTAGAACACATCTAGAGCCTGTTTGCTGCATTTCCTGTGTTGCACTTAATTTAAAATCGTTCTTTTCTCTTAAAACTGCATTTTACCTGACTTTGGCCTAGCACTCAAGTGTGGGGTCATTTATTGCACTGTTGTGATTATTTTGCTACTTGTGTATCTCTGCTACCTTTAAACTAAAACAAAAAAGAAAAAAAAAAAACTTGCTTTTGTCCCACTTTCTGAAATTTAAGAATGTTCAGTTACAGATTTGCTGTTCTGAACTGTTTGTTTCTTGGAGGCCAGTGCTTGCTTGGACTAAAGGGAAGTCTCTGTGTTCACCAGTGGCAGTGGTTAACACTGAACAGCCTGCCTGTCATGTAGGAGTGGTTACTGCCTAGAAGCTGTAGTTTTATTGGCCATTTTGGGTCAATTCTAAACTCCTTGATCTCTATCTCTTAAAACCCTGCAACCCTCTTTTAGCGCGGTCTTGTGCACAGAGCAGCGTCGGGCAGCACTGCTTAAACAAGCTTAAACTATTCCTGGCTCCACAAAGTCTACTCTTCACATTTTCCCTTAGAACTGCTCTAAATCTCAAATTAAGCACTATATCCTCATTCTAAAGCCCTGCATTTGCTCTTATAAGTAATCTCATAGGTAAACACAAACTAAAGCACTACATCCTCTTATACTCCTTCAAAGCACTTGCTCCCTATTGGTTCTTTCTGATCAGTCAATAAGTAGTTCCCTATATTATTCAGGCATGTCCAAAGGTCAGTTTCGAGTTTACTTTCCAGTCCAGCTGGTGAATCTGGGAATCTTGAGGCAATGTTACAACTGCCTAATGTATACAGACCACCCTCTCCTCCTCCCAACAAGCTCAAATATATGCGAGAGATGCAACTATATAGCCAAACTGGAGACTAGGCTCTCTCAACCCAGTACTAGCACAGCCTGTCATGAGGAGAAGGTAACCACACACACCACAAAACCAGTCTCACATAGACCTATCGCATCAGCAAACCAAACACATAAACACACAAAAACATACTCAGAGGCTCTAAATAAAAATCTGCCTAAGCAGCAGAGACCTCCAAAGCAGACATCCAAGCAACACCTACCACGAAACAATATCCATGTAGCACATAGCTCACAAAGTCAGTGTGCCACATAGTCACAGCCCTTAAGGCTAAACAACACACCTAATACACTTGTAATAGGTGACTCTATTGTCAGACACACTGACGTCCCACTCACCAGGCTGAACAAGGAGAAGGTCACTGTAAGCTGCCTGTCGGGTGCCAGGATCCGCCACATAACACAAGCACTCAGATCACTCCAAAGCAAGTACAAGTATGACTCCATCATTGTCCATGCTGGTGTGAATGACCTGAGACGTACCTCCCTGGACTACATGAAAAAAGACATACAGGAGCTTATTGATCATGTAGCCCAGGTCGGTATGACCCTGACCTTGAGTAGCATCTTACCCTCACCAAGAATGATGCCACAGTATAAAGACAAAATGATCAATTTTAACAATTGGCTAAAGTGTTGGTGTCATTCAAATGGATCCAGTGTCTGTCAGCCTGGGATGACATGCTCGACAAGCCACATTGCTTTGCTAGGGACGGCTTGCACCTGTCACTCCTGGGTTTTCGAATACTGGCTAAGGCTCTTACCTCCCCCATACTGCCTTTTTCAGGCAAGGCTCCAAAGACAAACCCACCCCCATAGACAACACAAAGAAAAAAAAACTAAGGGTAATGCTGCTCAAAGCCAGAAGTCTAAACCTCAAGATGCACACACTCGAGACTCTCCTCAGTATGGAGAATATTGATATCTGTTCAGTAACAGAAACCTGGTTCAGGGCTCCCGAGAGCACCCCAGCACTACCAGGCTATACTTCATACCATGCTTTCCTGCCCCAAAACTCAGACCAAACCACAAAAGGAGGGGAAGTATCCATATTTATCAAAGATACCCACACCTCCATACTAGTGGCACTGCACGAAGCTTCGGAGACCATCCATGTGCAACTAACAGTGAGCAAAACTGCCTTTCAGTTTGTAGCCTGCTACAGACCACCCTCCCAAACACAGGAACCTCACTCGGCTTTCCAGAAAACACTGGAGAATATGAAGGTCTCTCCAAACACTATTATATTGGGTGACTTCAACTACCCAAACATCGACTGGGAAAACTACTCAAGCCCAAACACCCTCGCCCAACAGTTCCTAGAATTTATAAACTCAAATGCTATGGAACAACTGGTCACCACTCCCACAAGAGGAGAAAACATACTGGATCTGGTCATCACCAACATGGGGTCTCTGTGTTCCACACCAGAGGTATACCCCTCATTGGTAAGATCAGACCATAAACAAATCTCACCGAACATCCATATTCCATCCCCACCCCTAGCCAAGGAAACCACGGTGAAGAACTTCTCAAAAGCAAATTTCACACTTCCCAAAACTGAGGTGGAATCCTTCAAAGCCCCCGGGCCAGTGGACAATACGGCCCAAAATGCAGAATCCTTTACAAAAGCATTCTATGGACACCTACAGGAATGCATCGAGCATGCTATCCCAAATAAAACCAAGACTCACTCCTCCAAAGGCAGGAGACCTGTCTGATGGACCCCGGCCATAAATAAGCTATACAACAGAAGGAGAAAGCTACTACATGACAGAGCAAAATCCCAAAAAGGGAAGGCATCACAGATCAGTACTACAAGAAACTACAATCCATCATAAAATCTTCTAAGGCCAGCTTTGAAAGAAAAATTGCACAAGACACTAAAGATAATCACAAGGCCTTCTTTAGTTATGTCAGAAACCTGGGAGGCAACTCCCAGATATGCTCTGAGTTAGTGCAAAATGACAAAAAAATTCACTGAACCCACAGACATTGCCAACATCCTGGCAGAAAGGTTCAGTGCAAACTTCTCCCACCCTTCCCCCCCCAAAAGAGCAAATGTCTATCTCAACAGAGTGTAGCCTTCCTGAGATCACAGATACATAGGTGAGAGCTGCCCTCTCCAAAGCTAAAAACACAGCATTAATGGGACCAGACGGTGTCCTGGGCTGCATCATACACGAGCTCCAAGAAGAACTAAACCCTCATTTAAAGTCACTGTTCAATCTCAGCCTTACTACAGGATATGTTCCCAAGGAATGGCATACAGTAACAGTGGTCCCACTCCACAAAGGCGGTGCCACAACAGACCCCGGAAACTATTGCCCTATAAGCCTGACTAGCCTGGTCTGCAAAGCTATGGAACGTATCATCATGGAAATCATAAACAAAGACATTGGGAACCTCCAGACACTGGATCCTACCCAATCCGGCTTCGTCAAGGGCAGATCTTGCCTCTTGAACCTGGTTGACGTCTTTGAAACAGTTACCAAAGCCATAGATGAAGGGAAGGTTGTCCACACAGCCTACCTGGACCTTGCAAAGGCCTTTGACACAATACCCCACTCGGGCATCATAAAAAGCTCACCAGCTTAAATATCAACCCCTACGTCACAACATAGGTTGCAAACTGGCTCAGGGATAGAACCCACATGGTCAGAATAGCAGGTGTCATGTCAGACTCTAAACCAGTTACAAGTGGTCTCCCACAAGGCTCAGTCCTGGGACCTTTCTTGTTCGGTATATATTTCTCCGAGGTACAGGCTAACACGGGTGGGCTATGGCTGACCAAGTTCGCAGATGACTGCAAACTGGGTGCTATAATTGACTCTCCGACTGACACAAGCATCCTCCAAAAAGGTCTCACAGAGACAGATAACTGGTGCCAGAGCCATGGCCTAAAGCTAAAAGCCAAAAAGTGCATATTCATCCCCTTTGGAAAAAAATAAAGTGCCCACAAATTACCACATAGGTGGTAATCCATTAAGTACGGAAGAAGTAATTAGGGACTTTGTGACCCAAGTAGATAGCAATCTCTCCTTTGACAATCACATTGCCAAAGTGGTTAGAAAGACCTTCTATATAGCCCACCTTATCATGAAAGGGTTCATATCTAGATCAAGAGAGGTTATTGTGCCCCTCTACTCATCACTTATCAGGCCCATAATTGAGTACAATTCCCCATTTGGGATGTACCTTACCCGACACCTTCAGCAACTGGAAAGACCCTAAAAGTATCTCACCAAGAGGATCAAGGGGCTCAAACAGATGACCTATGCAGTTGGGCTAAAGAAACTCCAGCTCTACTCAGTTGCGTACCACCTACTCAGAGGTGATCTGTGTCTGACGTATAAAGCCATGTCCAATCCAGAATTAATTGACATGCTTCAACTCAGGAAATCTAAATCCCTTAGAGCTACATGCTCCAGGGACCTGAATCTCAGCACAGAAATAAAAAGGACATGCTGGAGGGACAGATTCATATCCCAGAGGCTCCCCTCACTCTGGAACAAAATCCCAATCCATCTCAGGCAGAGCCACTCACTGACCCTCTTCAAGAGAAATCTTGATGAATGGATGGGAGATCGTAAGTTTACCCCTGGGATCTCTTCTGTGTCGCTGCTTGACAGAGGTACCGTAAACAAACCTTAAAAGGGCTACCTTCTGTGACCTACTATAGAGAGGCACAGTCAACTAATCTAAAAGGGTGGCAAAAGCCAAACATACTCTGGCTAGGCTTATAAATGCCCTAGGGCAGATAGCCTAGTATCAACCTATGAACCTATGAACCTATAATGGGATAGCTGAGTGGCCATGATTATGGTTTCCTGTCTCAAAACTGGTATTCCCCATTACAGCACAATGACAGTTGGGAATTCTGAGGCATGGTGGATGATCTGTCACAAGGTGCAATTTGGATTAAACTTTGGCACAAAGGTAGTTGCTCAGCATAATGCATCTTACGTTGTGCAAGTGCAATTAGCATGGGGGTGTACATATCCCTGAGGAAATTGGACGGTGTGTTCCAATAAAGGATGATGGCCAAGAGGTGAGGTATGTGTTATAACATGGTCATGCAGGGGTGTTCTCCAAAGCATTGAACCATATCTCAATCACTGCACAGATATGTTCTCCATGTTTCAGATTTCCATTAGTGTGTCCATATTGAGTACCTGATTTGTATCATTGAGTAGCAAGACCCACAGTTTATTTCATGGCTGTCCCTGTTACACCAGTGGACTTTCACTTGAACCTGGCATGATGAGGGCACCATAGGGGAAGCATGGGCCATTGGCAGTATCCAGATTCTCAAGGGTGACAGGTGCAGGCCCTATCTGGCAATGCATCATGGTCTGTCAACCATGTTATCCCAGGCAGAGAGATGCTGGATACTCTTTGAATTACACCAGTACATTACACGATTGTGGAATACAATCCTTGTCCCTGTACTGCTGCATCATTCTGGCCAATGGCAGAATGCTACCCATGACTATGGACATACCTGCATGGGCTACAAGACCTGACAGTTCCTACGTGTGTTTCCATGCAGTCCAGGCTACTGCATCACAGGTCCTGCACAGCAACATAGAATATGCCAGAGACATGTGTATAGTTCTAAAGTGTTCTGAGTGTATGGGTATGTGGCTAATCATGGCAGACAGGCAGTTGATAGTATGTTTGCCCTCATATAGCTTGGTGTGTAACATAGTGCTAGAGTTTGCATTCAGAAATGAGTACTGTTGCCCATGTTTCTGGCCACATCTTCTGAGGTGTGATACAATTATGCAAACTATGTTGTTCAGTCTTTGTATTCTGTTGTCTGTCTATTTCAACTTGGGAGGCCTCTTGCTTGGCCAGATACTTAGAGGCCTCTGTGGCTGTGCGTGATATCTAGTGGCATGTGTGTGTGTCCTTACTGTGAGTATGTGTTGGTTGTGTTGATGAGGTGCATGTGTTAACCTTCACCTCTTGACTGTTTAGTCCAGTCATGGGTATAGAATGGACTGCCTCCAAGCTCACCCTGTAGGTGCATCCCAGACAATGTGTGGGGTGTGGTGCTAGGTGGGTTTGGCAGTGTACATGGCATAGAGATTGCATTCCCCCAGGATGGCCACATACACAAAGCTGACATTACTAAACACCAGTAGCTGACTAGTGGACATGACTGTATGAGCATTCAGTACTACAAGTACCATGTACTGTATTTAGTTTACTTACTGCTTATGAAGATGTTTTAGACAGTGATACTCACATGTAACTATTTGTGTTATGGACGTGGCAACACTATCTATTACAGGAACATGGTACCTTCCTTTAGTAGCAATCCCCCTCTGAGGACCACATCACATCCTGATAGTTGATTACAGATGATGCAAGTGTGAACAGGGCTGTATCCTTGTCTGGGTATATACTCACATACCCAGCAGAACCATGAGCTCTGTTGGGCACAGACACCCACTCCCCACACAGAGTCAAATATCAATAGACTCTGCTGTCCAACATGATCAGGATATAATCAGATAGTGTATGCCATCACCTATGAAGCAGCTATTACACATGGTCAGCAGTTTCCTACATCTTACACTCCTACTGCAGATGTCACACTGGAGTTAAAGATGATATGCACCCTGTTTCATTATCAGAACTGTCAACATATTTCCAAGCAACTGTTAGTCCGACAATGAGAGGTTAGGCTACACAAATCTAAATGTTCAACCAGTGTGTCTCTACTTTCAATATCCACTCTATGTAGGTGTGCACATAGCCATTTGGCACAGCCCTGTAACAAGGGTCAGTACACATTTGCAGACCATGTACACATGCACAGCTGTCACTGCTTGCAAACAATACTAGAGAGGTGGATATTAGGTAAGGTGGACTTTTAGGCAAGGCTCAAAACACAAACCCACCACCATAAATAGCACAAGTAACCAGAAACTGAGGGTATTGCTACTCAACGCCAGAAGTCTAAACCTCAAAATGCACGCACTCGAGGCACTCCTCAGTATGGAGAACATCGATATCTGTGTAGTAACAGAAACCTGGTTTAAAAGCACCCCAGCACTATCAGGCTATAACTCATACCACACCTTTCGGCCACAGAACCCGGACTGGAACACAAAAGGAGGGAGTGTATCCATATTCATCAAGGATACTTGCACCTCCAGGTTAGTGGCGCAGCACGATGCATCAGAGATCATCCAAGTGAAACTGACAATGGGCAAAACTGCAATCCAAATTGTAGCTTGCTACAGATCACCCACCATGACCCAGGACCCATATTCCACATTTCTGGAGACACTGGGAAATATGCAGGTCCTACCAAACACCCTAATACTGGGTGATTTCAACTACCCAAACATTAACTGGGAGAACTACTCAAGTACTAACTCTCTCACCCAGTGCTTCCTAGAATTTATAAACTCAAATGCCCTGGATCAATTGGTTAACATCCCCACCAGATGGAACAACATATTGAACCTGGTCATCACCAACATGGGCGACCGGTGTTCCACACCCAACGTCAACCCCTCGCTGATTAGATCAGACCATAGACTAATCACTCTGGTTATTCACATTGCACCCACAACCCCAAGCAAGGAAACCACAGTGAAAATCTTTTTCAAAGAAGACTTCACTTTGCTTAAGACCGAGGTGGAAAGGTTCACGGCCCCCATGCCAATGAGCAATGCTATCCAAGATGCTGAAACCTATACAAAGGCACTCTATGATCATCTGCAGGAATGCATGGATCGTGCTATCCCAAGTCAATCCTAGACTGACTCCTCCAAGAAAAGGAAACCAGTCTGGTTGACCCCTGCCATAAACAGGTTCTACAATAGAAGGAGGAAACTAGTACAGATAAGAGCGAAATCCCTAGAAGGACAGACATCCCTGATCAGTATCAGCAAGAAACTACGATCACTCATGAAATCGTCCAAGGCTAGCTTCAAAAGACAAATTTCCAAGGACCCTACAAATAACCATAAAGTGTTCTTTAGCTACATCAAGAACCTAAGTGGGAACTCTCAGATCTGCTCTGAGTTGGTGCAGACTGGCACAAAATACACGGAACCGACTGATATTGCCAACATTTTGGCAGACAGGTTCAGTGCAAATTTTGAACCCCTCTCACCCCCTAAATGGCCCATAACCATACCAGAAGAATGTACGGCCCTGGCAATCACCAACATACAGGTTAAAACAGCCCTATCCAAAGCCAAAAACACAGCCTCAATGGGACTGGACAGTGTCTCAGGCTGTGTCTTACAAGAGCTCCAAATGAACTAACCCCTCTCCTAAACACACTGTTCAAACCCAGCCTCTCTACAGGCTACATACCCACAGAGTGGCATACAGCAACAGTTATCCCACTCCACAAAGGTAGCGCCACAACGGACCCTGGGAACTATTGCCCTATAAGCCTGACTAGCCTGGTCTGCAAGGCTATGAAGCGCATTATCATGGAACTCATTAACAGAGACATTGGGAATCTCTAGACACTTGAGCCAACCCAGATCAGCTTTATTGAGTCCAGATCATGTCTACTGAACCTGTTTGACATCGTACAGTCACCTAGACTTTAGGTGAGGGGTGTGGTAGTTCACACATACTACCTGGACCTCGACAAGGATTTTGACACCATTCCCCACTAAGGTATTATTTATAAACTCACTAGCCAGTACATACACCCATACAATACAGGGTGGGTTGCCAACAGCTTACACACAGAACCCACATGGTAAGCCTAGCTGCCTCCAGGTCCAACTCTTAATCAGTCACAACTGGTGTTGCACAGGACTCAGTCCTGGGATCTCTACTGTTTGCCATACACTTCTCAGAAGAACAGGCCAACACAGGTGGACTACAGCAGACTGTGTTTGGCGATTACTGCAAACTGGGTGCCATAATTGACAGCCCAGCTGTCACAGACGTCCTTCAAGGGGCCTCACATAGACCAACACAGGATGTCAAAGTCATGGCCTCCAGCTAAAGGCCACAAACTGCATGGTCATTCCATTTTGGGAAAACTAAACACCCACATATAAACACATGAGTGGCAGCCACTTTACTACAGAAGAGGTAATGGGTCTGTGGGGACTACATTAGATAGTGATCTCTCCTTTGACAATGATATTTCCAAAGAAGTTAGGACACCCTTCTATGTAGGCCATCTGATTACTTAATGGTTTGCATCTAGACATACTGAGGTTATTGTGCCCATTAACTCATCACTCATCAATCCCCTCATCGAGTATGATAACCCATTTGGGATGTACTTCAGAAGACACATCCAACAGCTGGAGGGTCCATGAACCTACCTCGCCAAGAGGATTACTGGCCTCAGACGTGTCCTATGCTGCCAGATGGAATGAACTCTTGCATTACTCAGTGGCATCTCATTTACTTAGAGATGATCTTTGCTAGCCAACAAAGCCATGTCCAAGTCAGGCTTAATGGATATGCTCCACCTATGGGAACCCATGTCACAGTGAGCCACATACTGTAATGAGTTACACCTTGCCACAACCATAACTGGAAGATGCAGGAATGACAGATTCCTGTCACAGGTACTCCCCATGCTTTGGAACTACATCCCTGATTACATTATATGGAGCCCCTCACTAACACTCTAGGGAAACCTTGCAGAGTGGATAGGGAACAGTGGATACACCCCAGGGATCCTGCAATTGGCTCTGCTCTACAGAAGGACAGTTAGTTAATCAATGGGGTGGCAACAGCTGACACATTTTGGCTATGCTTATGAATGGCCTTGGGCAGTTAGTCAAGTACCTACCTATGCACCTATGAACCTATACATACAGTATCAGCACATGCTGATAGCTTAATTTACTGTTCAGGTGTTGTCTTACCTTGTGCCAATAGCAGTTTGGTGTGCTATAGTTGAGGGCTGCCTATGTAGGATGCACACTATAGACCACCTATACATGACAATTTACAGGTGGTCTTGTGTGTGTGTGTGTGTGTGTGTGTGTGTGTGTGTGTGTGTGTGTGTGTGTGTGTGTGTGTGTGTGTGTGTGTGTGTGTGTGTGTCATCCATGTTTACTGTGTGTGCAGGTGGAGAAGGGTGTCAGTCCATAGGTGCCTACACTGTCAGTGTGTGTGCTATACATTCCCTCTTTGCCAAGGCATGGGCATAGTGGGCATGCCTCCATCTGCCTACTGGGGCTGGCTTAGGGTGTTTGTGGTCTGAGTTGGTCTGTGCCTGTGGGGCCCTTGGCAATGGTGGTGGGTTGTGAGGGCCTTCACCATTCTGTTCCTGCTGCAGCTGTTTCTACAAGATCATATTGTGTAGCATGGTACATACTATGAAGATGTGGGCACACGTTCCTGGAGAGTACTGCAAGGCTCCACCAGATTTGTCCAAGCAACAGAACCATGATTTCAGCATCCCAAACACACGCTCTATGATGATTCTGGTTTGTTTGTGTGCCTCATTATGGCGTTCTTGCATGGCTGTGTGTGCATTTCTGATGGGAGTATTCATCCACAGTTCTAGTGCATAGCCAGCATCTCCCACCAGGTGGCCATATTGGATGTCCCCCATGGAAAATATCTGACACAGCTGTGAGGCATGCCAGATGTGGGAGTCATGATAGCTTCCAGGACTGCCAGCACACACATCCATGATAATGCCCTGGGCATTGCATATGACCTGGCAGTTGATGGAGTGGTATCCCTTGCAGTTTATGCATCGCCTACCCTGCTCACTGGGTGGTGACTTGATGTGTATGTGCGTGCAGTCTATGGTACCCAGTACATCCAGGTATTCTGCCACACTGTGGAAGAGACGCATATTGCTGGCCAACTCCTCCTGCATTCGGGGGAAGTATATGTGTTCATTGGCATGTGGTAACATGGCATGCAAGAAATGGTGGAGTACCCTGGATGCTGATGCCTGTGTGATCCCCAGGATATCCCCAGTTGGCCTTTGAAAGGTACCTGTGACTAGTATTCTCAAGCTTACACATACCTTCGTGTCCACTGGGATGGGTTCCCCTCTGTTATTTCTGGCTCTGAGGCATGGCCAGCACAGCTCAACAAGTTACTGTATGGTGTCCCTGTCCACCCTGTAACGCTCTACTATCTCCAGATCATTTAGCCCCTGGTAGGTTACCCTGGGTCTGAACACTCTTCTCCTCCTCTGGTGCCTGAGGTGGTTGTCAGCATCATCCTCCAAACCACCTTCAGTCTCCAACACATGCTGGTGAATCAAAGCTATAGCAGCCCCTAACATGTACATATTAAAAGTTCCCTGTCTGTATACACTGATGGTGTAGAGTGTATGAGAATACACAAGTGTGTGTGAGGTGCTTTCACACTTTATACTATTGTGCTATGGATGCTGCTGATGACATTGGGTGTGTACTTGTAATTCCAGCTGCAGGGTATCTTAATTATGGGTTTTACAGTGAGTACTGCAATTGTGGGGCCTTTGGTATTGCATTATGCTTGCCTGCCATGATTCATATGTTGCCCTTTAATTCACTTTTCAACCCGAATCCTCTCCCATTGTCAGGCATTAATCCAGCTGCCGGCTTTCTTGTTTTGTACTTTCCCTACCCAGGAATGTGTTACGAAATGTGTTATGTAGCTGATCTACTGCAATTTTGCTTTGTTATGCTGTGACAGTACTGTTTTCTTTGCAGTACAGCACCTCTCCTTTCCTGTTCTGCAGGTAGCTGCTAGCAGCCTTGTTAGCTGTTGTCAATGGCCCACTGTGGGTTCCTAGGTGTTAATTACTCATTTGTACTCCAATTTCCATGCTGCAGCATTTCCTTATTTTTTCCCATATCCTTCCTGTTTCCGCCCTGGTGTATGCTGCTCACAGCCATTTACTGGGTTTACAATGCGTTTTCATCCACGTTCACATGCACATTCAGTTACCTTGTGTGCTCTCAGCTAAGCAAAGCTATGGCTACTTTAGCACACCTCTATCCTGCAGCTTTGCTTAGCAAAAGGCAAACCGGACAAGCAATGCTCCAATGTGCTTACAGCAAAGGTGGCACACCCCTCTCTTGATGTCATCTTTATTGCCAGGGCACATCTCGGTGTTGTAACGCTACACTGTGAGGTACATCCTTACACCGGTGAGGAATTTGTGATTCACTATTACTCCTCTCATTTGCATGGCATTGCCTACTAATTCCTAGTTACCATGCAGAACACTGTCACAGCCCCTTAGCAACCCTTGCACCATGGTGTGGTGTAGCATGCGTGCCATTGACTATTATGGGGAAATCATGAAAAGTGTTACATTGCAGTTTTATTCCATATAATTCTATTTTCATTGTGATCTCTTTTGCGCACCGATGCCCTGCGCTTTAAGTTTGTGTTAGTGTGGGCATAACATTAAATGTTCTTTTTTATATTTTGTGCATTTTTTTTTTATGCCAATGGCTATATATTTAGCCATTGACATATATGAACAGTATAATACATGTGTTTGGTCTGCTGTCATGGCTCAGATTTTATGTTTGCAAAAATGTAAACTCTTTTTTTTCGGTTTGCATTTCTGCATGCTTACACTATGCCTGCACCACTTCCTGAATCGCTATATACCTTCATTTGCATGCTACACTGCTGCACATGGGGTGATTAGCATACAGGCACCGGGAGCTGTGCGGGCATAGCGTGCGCAGGTAGTGCATGTTGAAACAGCTCATACCTGAATTGCTCGGTGGCCATATTTGGTGTTAGATCACCGATGTTACACCTGCACCTAGCGCAAACTTCATGAATCCCGAGGATTGTTATCCAAGCAGCCATTTGAGGTTATTTGAACATCTCAGTTTTATTTTTGTCTATCTCTGTTTCTCTGTCTCTCTCTCTCTCTCTCTCTCTCTGTCTTCAGCCCTATCTGTGCATGAACACAGTGATGCAACAGGGATGGGCATGGCCATGAAGGGTGCACCCTCACATCAATGAGGGGTATTTTCTCCAAGCATCCCTACTCCTCCTCCTCCCATACCATGAACAATGGCCTGCCTCTGGTTTCCACTGGTGGGATCACACTATCCAATTTGCCTCCAAGTATGTGAAAACTCTACTTCCCCCTAAGTTAGAGTTGAAAAAGTCATGTTCTTCACTTCCTTCTGTCCATGCCTGGATCCCCCAATGCAGTAGTGATATTCAAATCCCAGGAACCTGTGTTGAAGTCAGAGTTCCACTCACCCATCTGCCCTGTGGAGGTAAGAAGCTTAAAGCAATACAAAATGTAACTCAGTACAGATCTAACATAATTTTTCTCCTTAACAGTAATTTTTCCTAATTATTATAGCCTTGTTTCCTGAGAATGCTGCATAAACAAATGTATTTTTTTTCTGAAATTCTTACTAATAGCTGCAACATTTAACATATACAGACATGATTACAAAAGTAATATATAAATAGATGCAGTACCACAATTGCTTGTCTCATTGATAATATCTCTTACTGTTATTGCAACATTGTTTCATGCATGCATTGCATTAGTTAACTATTACAGACTTTTTTGTTCAAATAGCTACAGCATCTTGGTTGTAAAAGGCATGAGTATTTCTTTATAACCAGTACACTGAGGTGTGATTCCAACAACCTCTTCTGACACAATGGGTTCCTTAGTCTGGCACTCAACCATCCAGTGTTCCTTTATAATTTTAAACAAAGATCTCTTTGTTCCATGATGAATTTATATGGTTAAACTAATTATTGTATTTATATAATGATTCTGTATGCAGCGATATCATATAACACCAGAAGAAGGAAATATAGCCCATGCAGAAAAGTAAAAAATGTCAGGTTGTGTATGCTTTCAAAATTCTTGTAAGAGCACTTTCAATTTTAATCTGGTACTTCTTTTAAGCTGAATGCAGTCCTACAATTTGTATGGTGTGCCACCCATGGTTTCTTCTATTTTCTCCAAAGTATTTAGCGTCTATGAACAAACAATAAAGCTAAAATTCCAACTGTTTAGTAATTAGACATACATAACAGACAAAAAGACAGAACGTTATTCAGAAAAAATTGTTAGAATATGTATAACATCCAATCCAAATCTGTTTGAGGTTTTAACATATCACCACCTGAAGTGTTACATTGACAGCAATTTAAATAAAATACATAATGAATTCACTTTCATAATCACTTGTAAATGAATGACATTTCAGTGAGAGTATCTTTTGTGATTCTTGCGTGACTGTAATTTGATAGAATTGTGAGCTATTTGTACTTAATGTGTCATGATTTCTAAAGCACTTCTAAGTCATATTGCTTTTTTCTTTTTAACTTGCTAAATACTGCACAACATACCAAACAAAGGAAAACAACTTGAAACATATAATAGCATCTAGACACATCGGACCAGCAAGAAACAAATTCATAACAAAATGATTTTTCAAATTAGAATGATCTGGAAACCGCATACCATACAGTGTTTGCAGTACAGACATCTGGAGCAGTGTACTTGTGGGAAGTGCATCAAATGAAACATAATGCTGTTATAATGCACATTGAACTATGTTTAGTAATCCCCTTCATTTAAAAATTGGTTTTGACAATGGCACTTTATGTCATGTATATTGTAACTTATGTAATTTTCATGGTAAACATTTAAATTTACAATTTATACAGATGTACTTTAATGTTTCTACACAGTTTTGGATTTTGCTGAAATGGTGATTCCTGTTGTGTTTTGTGTGTGTGTGTGTGTGTGTGTGTGTGTGTGTGTGTGTGTGTGTGTGTGTGTGTGTGTGTGTGTGTGTGTGTGTGTGTGCGTGTGCACATGTGCTCGAATCGGAATATAAATATATAATGGAATCTTATGGCATAGTGACATTTTACCTCCTTACAACTGTCCTTTTATTATAAACATACAGTGCAGGCTATCAATCAGCTTATATCAAATTACACTTTTTTTTCTGAAAATAGAGAATAGTTCTGAACAACAAATATTTTCAACCTGTACTGTCAGAGTTGCCTTATAACATTTTACTCTGCTGTCGTCAGGGAGATCCTTTAATAAACACAGAGCAGGGCACTAGTGGCGCAAAGTTATTTAATCATTCACTGGCAGTAAAAGAGAGAACCACATGCTGTATATCAAGAACTGTTTATATCACCTAAATGTGATATTCTTAGAACATCATACATAGTAACATTACTGCTGTGTATTGAGTACAGAAGTAATAAGCCAGTGCAAACAATGTTTAGGAAGTCAGACAAACTGCCTTAGTCAGTGATAACTTTGCCACTGAACAGTATTGATCATAGGCATGACCCATCTCTCTCAGCCATAGCCAAACCTTAGCACCAACAGATGACATGTGATGCGAAATGCTGAATGTTTCTATGAACCATCAGGAAAGTGAGGATAGATCACTGGTTATATTAATGGATACATAAAATTGTATTAGGGCCACGGAAAAGAACCAAAGCTTCCACTGTGACTCTTCAAGTTACAGCCTGGTGAAGAACCAGATTGACAAACAAATTAAATCCAAGCAGAATTTATAGGGGTCAAGCTCCCCCCGCATATGCAAACAAGTATCCCAACTCCACAGCCACTCCAAAGACAAGGAAATGTGTGAAAAGAAGTGGAGATATACACTGGCACTGATTTCTTATGGAAAAGAGTAATCAGGTAGTTCATTATCATTGAGTTGAACTCAGTCAGATGGAATGTCACTTAATTTAAGCTCAGCAAGGTGTAGAGAAGAAAAAAAAAGAAAAAGTAGAATTTAGAATTAAATGAGTCTCAGAAAAATCAAGGCAATAAACTGCACTACTAAACCACGTAAGAAAGTAGATGTACTTCTGTAACTCAAAACATTGAAGACTGCTAAGGATTTAGCATATCTGCAGGGAAGCAGTCAGAAATTAAATTAATGCACTTACACTATAGAGCTCAGAGGAGCCTCCTAAAATATTGCTTAGTGAGTTGTATTTGCATTTGTTCATGTTTTATTGTTGATCATTCATCATTTCCCAAATATTTATACACTCCCTGATGCTCAAGTTCTTTTATCTCACATTCTTCCCAAAAATGATGTTTTCTTGGTGCTGCAGCTTTCCTGCTTTAAAGGCTGCTTTTGCACAATTATCAAGACCAAATGACATTCTTATATCATCTGAAAAAGTTTTGATCACTTGCTGTTGTGCTTTCAGTTCATCATCTGATGAACTATACAGTTTTAAGTCCTCTACAAAAGGGAGATGAGAAGTCTTTACACTTTGTTGTTTTCTGGGAGCCAAATTATATACATGACCTAATCTGTTATGTAGACAGCTTAATGGTTTAAGGGCAAGACAAAAGAGCAGTGGTAACAGAGAGTCACCCTGGAATATTCCCCTTTAAATCCTTACCCTGGAATAATAATTTGTCCTTTATCGTGGCTTAACTGCAAAGTAGTTTGCCACTGTTTTATGGTTGCTGTAATGTAATCGATTAGTGTTGGGTGTATCTTATACATTTTTGACCATTTTTTATCCATGAATGTGGGATACTGCCAAATGTTTTTTTATAATCTATCCATGCCTTACTTAGATTCTTCCCCTTTTACAGTTCTCCATTATGACTTTATTTAACATAAAATGATCTTTTGTTCCATATGACTTTCTTTTATTACCGTTTTGTTCTACTGCCATGATTGAATTTTCTTCTAAATGTCTATAATCTCTGTCGGCATCAATTCCAGTGTATAGTTTATACATTGTTGGGAGGCAGGTTATTGGTCTATAGTTTTTAGGATGGCTTGCAGGTTCACTCTTAAGTAGGAGTATTGTTTTTCCTGTTTTTAGTCAGGCTGGTGTCTGTTCAGGGTGTGCATATAAATAGTTCTTACTCATGGCTAAATCTTCATGTAAAGATGTTAATATTTTATCCAGAAGTTAGGTACTGCACCTGGGCCTGGGCTTTTCCAGTTAGGAGATTTTCTTAACTTTGTTTCAGTCTCTCTGTCCGTTATGCCATCACATTGCATATCCTGTACATTTGAACTTATTATTTCTTTTACTTCTATCCATTTAGCATCTTTGTTATGTTCTATACAGTCTTCATAAATATTTCTCCAAAATATATCCATTTCTTCTTTTTTTGGTGGTGTTTCCATTCCTTTTGCCTTGTTTCCCAGCTCTCAATAAAACTTTTTGGGTCATCAATAAATTGCTTATTTTGTACTTATCCTTTCTGTTTATCTACATATCTTCTAAATGTTTCTGCTTATGCTGATATTTTTACTTTATTGTTTGCAATTGTGCATCCTGATCTTTTCTGATACTGTGCACTGCTTTATCAAGTCTATCTTCCTGAGTATTCTTGTTGATCTGTTCCCTCTTCTAACAGTGTTAAATGCTTTATAGTTTTCTCTATTCGATGCTTCCATGATGGCATTCAATTTCTCCCCTTCTTTTCCCTTACTACCCTGTATTTTTGTGGTAAGACTTTATCAGTTATTAATTTAGCTGCACAGTAATATATCCTATTTACTTCTGTTATACAGTAAACTCTCGGTTAACTGGCAACAACGGGGATTGGTAGATGCTGGATAACTGTAGTTTCTGGTTGTTTGAAAGTTACTATTAAAAACACGCCTGACTAAAGCTATACCCTATACTATTTGTTTGGTTTGACTTGTTGTTAGGTTGGGGAGAGAGGGAATTTATTCCTATCTTCCTTTTTAAAACTCTAAAACTCTAAAAACATAAGGTATGTTTCTGCGGGGGGAGAAGGACAGAAAGTGCAACACATGAAAATTGTAGTGTATTTCTCCGATTTTTTTTTTCTGGTTACTTGACAGTTCTGGTTGCTTGAGTTCTGGTTAACTGAGAGTTTACTGTATTGCATGGCTTTCTGTAGAGAATCCTAATTACTGTGTTCATTTGTTTTATCAGACGTCTAACTTCTTGGGTTTTATTGACTTTCTGTAATCTGTTTCTTTCAATGATTTTAATATGTCTGCCCATCTCTGTTAAATCAAGCAACTCTTCTCTTAGGTCATTTCCTGTAAACTGAGGGCATATTCTTTGTTATCCATTTCCTGTGGGCATTCTATAGGTAGTTCCATAGCATCTTCCTGTGTTACATTCTCTTTGGTTTCATCCTGTGTCCTCCATTGCTCTTTCATATGGGAACTCACTGGACTATAACCCCACACAACATTGGCTGCATCAGAATTGCACAGTTTTCTGTTCCTCCCCTTGCTGTGCATCTCCAACTAGATGTTTGCACTGGTTTCCTATAAACTCCAAAGTATCTTCATCTGGCAAGTGATCAGATTTTTCCCGCTCCACTGGTTTTACCTTAATTTGTTTACAATATGCCTTAAGAGCTGTGTAATAAACTCAATCTTGGAAAGTATATGATCACGAAACAGGATTGATGGAATAACATGGTTTTGTAAGACAGAAGCAATTTAATGGAATGTAAATGGTTTATGTAACCCAGTAAAAAACATGTGCCATTTGTGTAAAAGGTTCCATATATGTGTTACTGTGAGAGACGTATGAGCGAGGAATCTGAACATGGAAAGATAGAGAGGTTTGGTTTATTTATTTTATTTTATTTATCCTTGTTGAGCAGGAAAGTCCTACTGGGATAGAGACCCTTTTTCAGCGGAGGCCCAGGGAGAAAAGCTCCATTATTCGCATACATAGACAATATACACATTTTATTTTCCACACTGTATATAATATTTTCATCCTGACTATGTATATATTTTGCATATACAATTAGGTGTAATAGATGATTAATGCTGAACTTGTATCATATAGTTTCTGTCTATAGAAAGAGGAGAAAATAAGATTACCTGTGCATTAGTATAAGGTTATAGAAGACAGAAATGCAAAGAAAAACAAGGGAAGACAAAGACTGACATTTGGGTTGAAATTAGTAAGCAGTGGTATGATGGGGGAAAACAAGGATTAAGTAGAAGTAGGTAGTTAAGAAACATAATCAGTTAAATGTTTACAGTAGTAGATAGAAGGGCAAGTGTAATAATCAGCATATGAGAATTTAATACAGAACAGCTATCAATTTGTCTGAGGTACTACAGCTTGTATTTTCGTCTGGATCATAAATTATCTGGATGTAGAGCAACAGCAGAGCCAAGTGCCTTGCAGATTCTGCTTTAACAGACTTTTAAAGCATTTGTTGTTTTCCGTAAGATTTAACTTTAATGGGATGTAGTTCCACAGTTTTGAGACAGTGAGAATAGAGTGCATTTCTAGCACAATTGTTTTTTAGTTACTTACAGCTAGGAGAGATTTGTTACTGTAGCACAGTGTTCTGTTGTTGCTGTATGGTAGTAATATGCTTTTTAGAGAGGGACAACTTTCTGGCTTATAGATAAATTTGTGGGCAGGGGTGAGATGAGTGTAGTGTAGCTGATGTGGGAGTTCTAGCCAATTTAGGTAATTTATGACTGTGCATTGGTGGGTTTTGTGAGAGGGATATGTAGCAAATCTTGCTATTTTATTATAGCATGCATCAGATTTGGATGAGGTGACATTGCTAGGATCAGTGAAGATAAATAATGCATGCAATAGAGATGTGAATAGGTAGGTTTCTGCTATTGATTTTTTTGAAGAAATTGTATTAGTTCTATATATAGGGAGCCAATTTATTTGTGTGTATTTCTGATGGTTTGGAGAATATGTTTACCATATATGAATTTGTCTTCTAGGAGAAATTTGGCTTCTAACACAGTTTCAGTTTTCGTACCGTCCAATGAGAAAATATGGATATTGTGTTTTGAGTATTAAACTGTTTTGGTAAAAAGAACATTCATTTATAGTCTTTTTTTGCATTTAAGAGTAGGTCTGCCATGCTTAGCCAGGATTCAAAAGATGAGAAAGACTCTTGTGTGATTTCCTGCAGAATTTGTACTGCTGGGGCAGAGCAGATGAGGGTTGCATCATCTGCATACTGAAATACATTTTGGTTATGGGTTAGTACTGTTGTCCTTCTTTCCTGATGCTAAGGAGAGGGGGACAACAATACTGATCAGTAAATCTCTGTAATTTCAACTGCTGGACTGTGTAGCAGATGATTAGGTTAGATTAATTGCTGTCAAATGGCTTTGGGAAACCAAGTTAGTTGCAATTATTAGTTCTTACAGACTCCCTAGAATCAATTTTAGAGGACTTCAGAGAGCTAAGAGTTAAGTTATTGGCCATTCAAGAGGATCTGATGCTTTGGACTGGAGATTTTAACTTATTAGCAAGCTCTCAGGAACTGCATTATGGATCCAGGTTCATATGAATTAATAGTGCAGGCAAATATTTTGCTTTGTTAATTAAACTGATAGCGTTGGAAGACACCTGGACAAAAGAAAATGATAATGGCAGAAACTATACATATTCCATCTCAGTTCATCACATATTTTATCATATATATGTGTATATATATATATATATATATATATATATATATATATATATATATATATATATGGGATCTGTACTGATCCCTAAACGACAACATCAGTGAATCACTATCGGCCGGGCATACTTATGCAAAAGTGCTTTTCACCGAAGAAGCAATTTCACATAAGTATGCCTGTTGTGGAGGCCGTACTACGGTGTAGATAAGGGAAAATTCCCTTTTCCCCGCTGTAATGCGATCTTGGAGTGAGAATATTAAAGTAGGGGGTGTGGGGGTGCAGGGGGTCTTGCTCCTCTGAAAAAAAATAAATTTAATGTTTTTTTTTTTGTTTAACACACTTTAGTGAAAGTGCTTGGGGGGGTGCAGGGTGGCTTCCCCCCCTTGAAAAAACGTTAATTTAATGTTTTTTTTTTGTTTAACACACTTTAATGAAAGCGCTTTTTCGGTGAAAGCGCTTTCGCTAAAGTGTGTTCGGTGATAGTGGATTCGGACTGTTGAACTTTCGAACTTTCATTCAAGAGTCCTAGATCTATATATATATATATATATATATATATATATATATATATATATATATATGGATCTAGGTCGTTTGCTCGAGTGAGCAAACGTCCGAATCCATAATAACCGAACACACTTTAACAAAAGCACTTTCATCGAAAAAGCACTTTTGTTAAAGCGTGTTGCAAAAAAAATAAAATAAAACACTACATTTACATTTTACATTATCAAACTTCCAAAATATCGAACACCATAAACTCAAACGTGAAAGTCAGAAATGTGATATCATCGAAAGCTCAGAACAGTGAATTTTTTCCCAGAGAAAAAATTTGCTGTTCCGAGAAACACACACACATCACAAGCACACCAAAAACCTATGTCTAATGTGGGGGACTTCACCCCCCACACCCCACCTACTTAAATATACTAACTCCGAGATCGCAACACAGTGGAGGAAACAGCAAAGACGCGGAACGGCCCACCGAATTCTTGCTCTGGGTAAGAATTTGATGTTCTGCAGCTTTGATATTATCAGCATTCACGGTTTCAAGTTCAATGTAATGCCGTTCAAGATTTTACATTTTCACAGTTATGATACACACCTAGATATATATATATATCTATATATATATATATATATATATATATATATATATATATATATATATACATATATACCTAATGAATATTCATATGCTATTACCAACAGAGAAATATCCACTTACTGTTCCTTGGGGTCACATTATTTTGATTATGGATTTATCTTTTGACAACAGGGAAAGAGAATGGCACTGGCATTTAACAGTCACCTGTAATAAATCCCCAGACTTTCACTTTTGGTGGCAGAAAGTCATTGGCATTTACCAGTAACCTATAGTAAATCCCCAGATTTTTACTTTTGGTGGCAGAAAGTCATTGGCATTTACCATTCACCTATAGTAAATTCCCAAACTTTCATTATTGGTGGCAGAAAGGCATTGGTATTTGCCAGTCACCTATAGTACATCCCCAGACTTTTACTATTGGTGGCAGAAAGGCATTGGCGTTTACCAGTCACCTATAGTAAATCCAGTCTTTCACTATTGGTGGCAGAAAGGCATTGGCATTTACTAGTCATGTATATTAAATCCCTAGACTTTCACTACTGGTGGCAGAAAGGCATTGGCTTTTACCATTCACCTATAGTAAATCCCCAGACTTTTACCACTGGTGGCAGAATAGCATGGAGGCATGACTCAGCTAATGTGGGACTTGTAGCAAAATGGAATGTTGTAATATTTGGTTGGAAAGAAGACTCGCAAATGTTTATAAAAGAGAAAAGAAATATTGATCAGAGGCAAATAAGTACTTAGAAAGAGTGGTTGCAATACTTACAGTTCAGTCAGGCCAGAGGTACAGGATTAGAGGAGGCAGAAGGTGAGGTACAAATGGAAATAGATAAATTCTTGGAGAGGAAGAGGGATTTTAAGATCAAAATAATATCTAGAAACTTTCTGGGACTCTTCTAAAAACAGAAAGAACCCTAATGATAAGACTGAGACAATTTAAGCTGGGTAGGTAGTTTTTTAAGATAAAAAGATGTCGACAACAATCTTAAGTCGATTGACCTTACAGTTATTTTATCAAACATTGACTTATTTTCAGAGTTTGTATTCATCTGAACAGGAGATGGATGACTCGTATGTTTGGATGGATAATGACCTGGGTGAAGTGAACATCCTAGTGATACCGCCTGATCTTGCTCAGAAACTTATTCATGTTATTACAGCAGATGAACTGGGTAAGGTACTTAACACATTATCTAGTGCTAAATATCCTGTGCTGGGTCGATTACTGCCAGAGCAGTTTTTGACTAGGGAAAGGCTGATGTGAATAAAACTATTAGTGTTAATAAAATAAAATTTTGGAATCACACATCTTACTCCCTTCAGAGAAATAAGTGGTGATCTGTACTATTTTCAGACTTGGGAAAGATCGCTTTCCCCAAGTTCCTATAGGCTTGTATCAGTCCTGAACCAAGATTACAAGATATTTATCGCTATCTTGACAAATAGACTTCCCTGGATACTTTCTTGTTATGTAAACAAAGATCAATGAGGATTTATAAAGGCTAGACAGACTTTTGATAATGTGGTTGAGACAGTATTAATTGTAAAACATGCTAGCCAGCAAAGAAAAAACTGATAGTGACAAGGTTAAATGCTGAAAAATCATTTGATGGAGTACATTGGTGAGACCTTTTTAATGTGTTACTATGATTTGCCCTTCCTGGTACAAAGTTGTCTTGAAATATTAATCAGGTGACCAATGTGACTGTCAAGGCTGACTCCTCACTTTAATATTTCAGGAAGAACCAGACTCTTTTTTCTGATTTTATTTGCATTGTAACTTGAACACATTGTCATTCAGTTATCCTCAGCCATTTATGGCTAATAAAATCAATTACAACACGGTTGATTTAATGTTAATTTTGCAAAAATAATCCATTATTACTTATTCAAAGGTAAAGCAGAATGTGTAGGGATGGACTCAGAAATAGAAAATTCTTGACTTGGAGTTTGATAAAAAAAAACTATCCTTCTACTAGCACAGTACAGCTTTCCAACACTACCTTTGGAGCTAAACAGATTTTTTGTTAGGGATATGAAAAATGTGATAACTAGTTACATTTGGGGCCAAGAAAAATTCAGTCCCATGGGTTGAGCAGGAAAAGGCTAGTTATTGGTGGGAGGAGATTTGGGGTTCCAGACTTAAGGGTATAAGCTTAAGGTTGTTTGTAGTATGGCACTTTTTAGTGGACAGGCTGCGATGGATGAAACTGGGTGTTTCATTAATAAAGCCAATGGCAATAACTCTAGAAATAATGCTATATCAATACAAAGACAATAAGGTAACAACCGATGGAAAGAAATTAGAGATGCTCTGAGTTGGACGATAAATCATGTGTTAATAGATGCTGACAGGATGTAATGTTCCCTGATTATTATAGAGGCAGGTGGGGTGGTAGAGAATGAGCACATGCTGAGGTGGCTATCAGTATATAAGGGGGTAATACTGGCCTCATTTATAGGAAAACCAATTGCTGGTAACATGGAATGAGTTCAAAAGTGAGTCCTGGGACTTCTTAATATACTAAAAATTAACCAAAATCTGTAAAGCAAACCAGGACACATTATGAAAGATGCAATAAAAAAGAACACATTTATTGTAATATTTTAGTGCTTTCATCTCAAAATGAGACTTCATCAGAAACAGAACAATCCAATTAATCACATTTAAATACTAAATGAAACCATGACATCATTAATCAAACTACTAGATTTACAAATATTTATTAATACCATCTCATCTTCAATTTCTATCTTCATATTTTACAAGATGAGAAAATTCAGTAGTAACTTCCAATATATTATTGATGATCTACCTTTAATAAAACCCACTTGCATGACCCCTATTTTCTTTTCCATCACCTCCTCTAATCTACTAAGACCTTTGCATCTGTACTGTGTGTGTGTGTGTGTGTGTGTGTGTGTGTGTGTGTGTGTGTGTGTGTGTGTGTATATATATATATATATATATATATATATATATATATATATATATATATATATATATCGTTCACTTATGTCCTCCATGCCCCTTCACCCTTGGACAATGTGACTATTCCTGTCTGTTCCAAAGATTAAGGTGCCATCACTTCACTATATCATTAAAAAATAAAAATGTTGGCCAGAATATCACCCCGCCATATACCCATTAGCTATCATATAAAAATGAACTGAAAATTAATTTGGCCCACCTCTCTTTGCTTGGTTCACATGTGTAACCTTAGTTTTTCTTTCTCTCCTAACATAGCATGCTTCCTTTCCTTAAAAAAATCTCCCTCCCTAGTTCTTTCTCTTTGCCGATGTTAAAAGGACCTGTAAGGACTTCCATTATTAACTATTTTTGTCACCTTTTTGGGATTCAAGGACCTCACTCTCAATTCTCAATTGCTTCTTTGTTTTTTTTAATTTCCAGTGTAAAAGATTCATTTCCACATCTCTCTACTCCATCACAAGGCTACTTTCTTTCCAGCTCTATATTCACCCATCTTTCTTTCCTCTGTTTTTCATCTCTTCTTCCATATTGCAGTCTCAGTCTAAATGTTGGCTGCTGATATCTGTCCCTTATTAAAATAGATCATCTGCAATTTTCTTAATCTTCAATGTAGTCCTTTTACTTTAATCCAGTGGCGACCGGTGACTTCAAATCAAAGGGGGGCTGCAGGAGACAGTTGAATGGGTGGGGCCAATGAGAATGGAGTGTGACAAACTAGAAAGGAGCTATGCTCAAAATCACAAAAACTAGGACTTTAATTAAATCTTCTTTCCTGGGTGCCAAATCATTATTATGAGAGTCCAATCAAGACAAAATCAAGTGTAGAAGAAAAAAATATTTCAATGCATTGGGTAGATGACAGCTTACTTAATATCTAGATGGAAGCAACAAGGTTGTGAAGCATATAAAATAAATTACTTTTTAAATACATTACCGGAATGCTAGTCAAAATCAAATATAAAAAACAAGCAGCACTCAACTCAAACCACTTCTCCTTGCACTGCAGTTCTAATTATAATTTATATTCAGCTTTATAAAGTACCAAGTAACATGCTGAAAGCAGCAATCTCTGTGATACCACCACTTGTAAAAATATTTCTTATCCAAAAAAGATCTGCTGCCTGACAACAACTATCTATTTGTTCCATGGGGAAAACATGATCAAAATAAAAAATGAACAGCAAACAAGAAACAAGCTCAAGATAAATTGCTTAAAGGATTGCTGCAAAGGTTATGGACCACACATGATAGAGTGGCATGATGTTTAGTTTACTGGTAAATATTCTCTGCATGCCAACAACAAAAAGGCTTTCAATGTTGGTAATTCTTTAACAGTATGCTTATTAAAGCTTACTTGCATCTTACAATCTCAGACAAGCTTACCTGATGGTCATTAAAGCACTGCTACTTAAACACAGAGCAACAGGCAGTTCAACAACATGCATTTTCTGAATAAGAAGAAGCATAAATCAACAGTATAAAAATATGACAGAAAACCAGAACATTTTGCAAAAACAAGGACATATGAAAAGCCACTATAGTACTTGTGTTTACCTTGGATGGGGGGATACTCCGCACACTCACACTACATAACTGCTCCTTTCCTTGCTTGGACACATCCAGAGTCACTACATGGGGGAATGGGGTGCACAAGTATGTCACAATTTGAAGTGTCTCTGGCTGGTGGTGATGGCCCTGACACATTTTTCACACCTCTCAACCTCAGAGCAAGAAATCTGGACAAAGCCATAGATAGAAGTGGGTCAAAGTCCCAAAAATAACAATTTTTAAACATTGCTCTTATACACTTAGAAAGATAGTTGAATAGTAGGTCTTACATTAGTATGAATTTTCTGAAGGGTATGAAATCTGAAACTCAAATGTCTGTCATTATTATCTAACTTCAATTTTTAATGATTTGCCACTAATTTGCCAAAAAAAACACAATTTTATGAAAAATGGACCAAAAATATAATGCAAAAATATAAAATAGCCACACAATGCAGCTGGGAATCTGTTAAAGAAGGGACTTTTTTAACATTAGTACTGTTAAGTTGAGCAGCTGACAAAATAAGAGAATCTACATGCATTTCTGAAATAAAAGTAATCTATAACTCTGAGCATTACAATTATTTATTAATTGTAAACCCTCCACTTTTTCTTCCAAAATTGCCATTTTGCAGAGGGATTATTAGGGGTAGAGCAAAATTTTGAGCCAAAGATGGGGACAGTAGAAAGGTTTGGATATACCTAATTCTATAAAGTGATTTATTTGCATGTACCTCTCAACCTCTTAATGCAGGAAATCTGGACAAGGCCAAATATATGGGGGAACATGCAGACAGTACTAAAAACTGCTCTTGTATAAACTTAGACAGTTGATAGAATAACAGGTCTTGCTTTAGCATGCATTTTTCTGAAGGGTATGAAGTCTGAAACTCAATGCCTGTCATTATTTATTGACTTCATTCCTAAATGATTTGCCAGTAATCCACAAATTTTATGAGGAACAAACCAAGAATAAGAAGCAAAAATCTATTCATTCTGTGAAAATCTGGACAGTTGAGAGGTATAGTTCAGCCAGGGCTGTCTTTGAGTTTGCCCCCTTTCCCCCCCTCACAAAATCATAGTCAAATGGGGCCTTCCCCCTACAGCCATTCCAATGTCCCATTACTTAGCTATTTCACCTCATTTACCATAAACACTGTTATATGCATACTGCTATACTTCTATGAGATGGATTTCATTTAAACGTTTTATTTTACATTTTACAGCACAGACACTAATAGACATCTGCTAAACAAAACAATGCAGTCTCACAATGAAACTGGACTTAGCATTAAAACTTCTCTGCCCTTGAAACTCAGATTCATTGAAACAGCATTAAAACCCACATTCAAAGAAAATACAACTGGCCAGTGGCAGACAAAGGTTAACTTTGGGCTGTTTTCAAATCATAGGCCCCTTGCACATGAAACATACATGTGTTCTTTGATACACCTTCCTGATTGTATTAAATTATATTCCTTGCATAATACAGTACGTGTATATGAACATCAATATGCAATAAAAAAGAAAAAACAAGAAAATGCACTGGCCAAACACATCACATCTTTTAGTGATCATTTTTTTAAATTTATAGTTATTGAGCAGGTATTGGAAAATAAGAGAGGTGCTCCTTCACAGTTACTACTTGAAGAATTAGAACTTAAATGGCAGATCAGATTAAACGCTTACTCATACCCAGGACTGAATGACACTTGTTCTATCAGTTGTATATTAAAACTAAGGAGCCTTACAAGGTAGGGCATTATGTAGTTATTACGCTCAACTTACATTTTGAAGCATTAAGTTCAATTGATGAAGTTATACATATATATATCTTTGTATTTTGTGTATTGTATACTTCAGATATTAACTCTTAAGGTGTACACATGTGCATACTGTATTATTGTCTTTTTGTGTATGAATGTAATTGGTGATATTTTATATTTCATATTTTATTTTTTCATTTTTTCATTTAATTTGCACATCTTATTTTACTTAATGTATTGATGCCTCCTAGGTACCAATTAATATAGAAATAGACATTACAAGGGGCATTTATCATATATTGTATGTGTATATATATATATGTAAATACATATACAGATACATGTACCTATCTAATTATATTTTATTTATATTTTAATGTCACAGTATATTATGTCATCTTATTATATTATATATATTTTTTATATATATTTAAAGTTTGTTAATCTTATTTTTTAGATGACACAATTCAATGTAAGATTTGTTACCTTAATTACTTTAACTATTTAATATCCAGCATTAATAACTAATGGACAGTACTGGCTTCGGTTTTTAATATAACTGACTAAAAGCTTAGTGGGGTTAAGCTATAGTAAACTTATTGAAGCAAGTTTCCTTTAATTTAAGGTATGGAAATGCTTAATGAGTTAACTAATTGAATCAATTAGTGACATTTTTTGAATATATAAAGTTTGTTGGTGCATTTTATATTATGTCTGAAGAAGTCTGTTTTTTAAGCAGACGAAAAGCACTTAACTAATAAAGATTCCTGTTGTCCTGTGGCTACATTGGTTTTTCTGTGAAAGCTGACTGCTCCTGTTCCTTTTTTGTAATACAGTACAGTTGTCAGAGGGCATTTTAAATTTGTTTTGAACATTTTTCCAGTAAACATTGAAACAAAATAGATGCAGCAATAATGACAAAACTGCCCAATTCAGAACATTTCCATCAGAAAAGTCTAGTCAAACTTGTACAAGCCACCAGTATCAGTAAATATGCACAATCTCTGCAGAAGTAAAAGTCATCTAAATAATTCCACATTAAAGAGATCTGTAACTAATGAAGAGGTTGCTGCTAGCAAACAACTTTATATTTCATTGTTTCAATTACAAATAAAGTGCATGTTGCTCTTGAGGAATAAATTACCCATGTTACATTAAAAAAATGATAACCTAGTAATATTGCAATAGGGAATGAATGGCAAACTTATAACAGGTTGATAGTTACTAGGTATCTCCGCCAAAGATGACATTCTCAAAACTGCAGCATCCATCCCCTTTAAAAGTACAACACAGTACAGTATCAGCAATGCATCAACATACTCTTGGTGTAGAACCCACATCTTTCAGGACTGAAAGCAAATACACTACCTGCTATGCTATTAACAATGCAAACAGACTTAGCATAAGCAGCACTAAACTTCTCTTCCCCTGAAGTTCTTAGCTCCTTGTAAAATCCACTGGGCACTCAGCTGTATTTCCCAACTTTGCAGCACATGAGCACAAGAAATCTGGAAAAAGCCAAAATGTATTGGGGGGGACAAAACCCCCAAAACCAGGGACATATTTTAAACATTGCTTGTATAACCTTGAAAAGTTGCTTGTGCTACCACCATGAATTTAACTGCCAAGTCTTGAAGTCAGGACCCTGTGCATTACAGTCAGAGCAACATACCACTATGTCAACTCAGCTGTTTCTTAAAAGACAGGAAGACTGAAACTTAAATGGCTATCATTTAGTGAATTCAGTTCTCACCATAGCTCTCAACCTCTTAGAACAAAACACATGGACAGAGCCAATAATGGGGGAATACTGCCCCCAAACATATTCAATGAATTCAGTTCTAACCATAGTGCTCAACTTCTTATCACAAAAAAAACCTGCACAAAGCCAGTAATGGGGAAATATAACCCCAAAAATAGGGACACATTTCAAATATTGATCTTATAAACTTAGACAAATTGCTAGAATAAAATGTTTTGTGTTACCATGTGCTTTCTGAAGAATATGCAGTCTGGAATTCAAATGTCTGTCATTATTTAGTGAATTCAACAATCCAGAAAGCCACAAATTTTATGAGGAACAGAACAGAACAAAAATATAAGGCAAAAATCTGAATGCTTTTCACAAGTGGTGGGTGGGCAGGGAATTCTGGCTTTTGCTACCTGCACCCAAGGTTGAGGGCTTGAGCCTGAGTTACTCTCTCTAGCTAACAGTTATAGTTAACTGGAGCATTCACACACACAAACACAGTACCTGAAAGATCCATCTCGCTCCAGATGCAGAGTCCCCCATTCCAAATAAGCAGCTTGCTCGGGATACAAAGTCCCCCATTCTGAGCATGCATGAATGGAGTTCTGGGATTTTTTTTTAATTTTGTTTTTTGTACAGCTGGAAGCTGGGAGGGGGGGCTGCAGTCCTGCAGTCCAATAGCACAAGCCACCACTGCTTTAATACTTCTTTGATTATTTAATACTCCTATATCTCCTAGATTATTCTCTGTGATAAATTAATGCTATTCCCCTCCTTTCAATCTCTCCTCCATTTTCATCCTTATCCAGCTTGTATCACCTTTTTGACATTTCCAGTAAACATCTTACCTGCTCTGCCCTTCCCCTGTTATTCAAATTCCACATCCACCTAATAGGTTCCCTAATACCCTCTTTATACACTTATTTAGTACCACTGCCTTATGTAACACTCCCCCATAGATAATCCTTATCCTCTTCACTTTCCACCCTGTATCATCATCTAACAAGATTATATCTAATCTCTTAGCTTGCTTAAACAATTTCTATAAAATTTTAAATACATTTCTGTCACCTCACTTCTTATCCAGGTGAACACTGAATCTTATCTAATTTAATTATGCCATCTCCCAACACATTTTGATACTTAACATGAAACTCCATGTTATCATAAAACTTTTCCATTTATGGATTCAAGGCAATATAGATCTCTCCATTTAAGTCATTCAGTCATCATTTTCTTACCTTTCAATTATCTGTACATAAGCCACTTAACATTTTGTGTTTCATCATTTAATCCATAATATGGCATAACTACTCCTCTCCTCACATGGATACACCAACCATCTCCCTTTTCTTCTAACCATATTACTTTCCATTTCCAACCTGGTCTCTCATTTACTAAAATATCTGTATCTCTCTCCTTTTCCCTATAGCACATTCAACCCAAACTGACTTAAAACATCTCTTTTGAAAACTTCCTATCACTCTTTTATTGCATATAAGCACATAAAAATAATTTTATTCTAGTTAAGATTCATCCCCCCTTTTCAGATCGTTAACCATCACACATTCCATGCCACCAGTCTAAGCTCATAACTCTTAGATTCTGTTCTAGTTACTACTCTTCTGAAATAAAAGGCCTTTGGGCCTTTGGGTGTGTCAACCACCAAAACTCCATTTGAGAAAAAAATTGCTGCTCTGTACAAAAAAAAAACAAACACAAAATAAAGTGGGGTGGCTTTGCCCCCTCACACTCCCAATGTGGGGGACTGTACCCCGCACACTCCCCCTACTTAAATATACCAACTCTGAGATCGCACCACAGTGGAGCAAATGTCAAAGTCTTGAAAAAAGCCCAACTGATTTTTTTCCCTGGAAAAAAATCGCTGTTCTTGCTTTTGGGATTTCACCATTTCGAGTAAAGAGGGACAATTAAACAGCGTTTGCTATTTTAAGCATTCGCTGACTTAACAGGAACCCTAAATATATATATATATATATATATATATATATATATATATATATATATATATATATATGGGATCCGTACAGATTCCCGAAGGCAACATCTCCAAAACTAATTTCAGTTTGGCATACTTGCGCGAATGTGCTTTTCACTGAAGAAGCACTTTCACGTAACTTTGCTTTTTGTGAGACCGCACTATGGTGTGCATAAGGAAACATTCCGTTTTCCTCACTGTAGTGTGGTCTCAGAGTGAGAATATTAAAGTAGGGGGGTGTGGGGGTGCAGGGGAGTGAAGCCCCCCTTCCATAAATGCAGATTTCTTTCTTTTGTTTTTTTTTAACATATATTAACGAAAGCGCTTTTTCAGTGAAATCGCTTTCATTAATATATGTTCGGTGATTATGGATTCGGGACTTTGCACATTCGTGCATAAGTCCTAGATCCATATGTATATATATATATATATATATATATATATATATATATATATATATATATATATATATATATATATATATAGCTATACAACTATCATGACAGTTTTTACATATCTAACACCTGACATAACATCAGCAGTTCCATTTATGAGTATGCTAGTACAATGAAAAACATTCCCAGGGTTCCAATAAATTCTGTGCAAGAATATGACTATTCTTGCACGGAGTGGTTTGTGTCCATATAGCACAACAGCGCTTCTTGCATATTCATGAAGGCACGCTACTGTGCTACCTATATGGACACAAACCACGAACCAAGTGCAGAGGGCATGTCCAAGTAGTGCATGGACAGTGAATACACCTCCTGCACTCAGAAAGTGCCATACGCCACTTTCTAAATAAATCTGGCATAATAGAGATTTACTCCTATATTATGACAGTATTTCAGTGTCCACAGACACTCAGCAACAAGAAAGCAATGCAGGGGGTGTGTGACAGGTTCTGTGACACACCCCCTGCATTGCCAAAGCACCGTACAACACCTCTGCAACCTGCTAAAGCAGGAAATGTGCACAAATTCGCAAATAATGGGGGATAAATCCCATAAAAGGGACACGACACACATATTTCCCACTAAACTTAGAAAGTTGATAGAAAACAGGTCATGCATTAGCTTGAATTACTGAAGGGTAGAAGTCTGAAAGTAAATGTATGTCAATATTCCCTTACAGCAGTGCATGCTGACAAAGGCACATATAATGGGGGGGAATAAATTATAAAATAGGGACACGTATGAAAAATTGCCCTCACACACTTAGAAAGTTGATAGAAAAGAGGATATGTAATAGCAGGAGTCCCTAAAGGATAAAAGCCTGAAAGCCAAATGAATGCAATAATTTCATGATTGCAGTCCTCAGTGAGTTGTCAGAACACTACAAGACTCATTATATAACATAATAATATAATATTAATATACTTTTTTTTCCTAGGCTAAGGAATGTTTAAGCATAGCTAAGTGGGTGTGCGTTATAGCCCTCTGCTTACTATAGCTTAAACATCCCATAGGAGATAAATGCAAATATACAAGTGAAATTTTCAAGCTGAGGTTGTGTAGTGGTTAGAGCCCTGGCTTTATTTGCAGATGTTCACAGTTCGAGTACCAAGACAAGCAGCTTATTTTTCTATGGGAAAGTAGTGTTAAAATTATTTTTGTAAACTTAAATTATGTTCCCAGTGTTCTCTCCTGTCTATCTGATGAATCTGGGCATCTTAAGGCAATGTAGAAATTGCATCATGTACACTGACAACCCTCTCCTCCTACCAGCCAACACTACAACCTTTCAGAGATGCACTTATCTAGCCAAACTGGAGGTAAAGCTCTCTCTAACCAAGACTGAACTTGACAGTCATGAGGAGAAGGTAAAAATTTGCACCACACCGCAATCATCACATAGTCTCACTAAATCTACACCACCAAAATCCACACCCAGTAACACAAAAACATTCACAGAGGCTCTCAATAATAATCTGTCTAAGATACAGAGACCTCCAAAGCTAGAAACACAAGCAACCTCCATCCCCCAACACAACCCAAATGACACATAGCCCACAGACTCAGTGTGCCACTCAACCACAGCCAATAAGGCAAAACAACATACCCAACACACTAGTCATAGGTGAATCTATAGTCAGGCCCACTGATGTCCCACTCACCAGGCTAGACAAGGAGAAGGTTACTGTCAGCTGCCTGTCAGGTGCCAGGATCCGCCACATAACCCACACTCAGGTCACTCCACACCGACTACAAATATGACACTGTCATTGTCCATGTTGGTG
Organism: Protopterus annectens; assembly: GCF_019279795.1. Classification (NCBI taxonomy): domain Eukaryota; kingdom Metazoa; phylum Chordata; order Ceratodontiformes; family Protopteridae; genus Protopterus; species Protopterus annectens. The sequence continues at coordinate 300,112,723 of NC_056728.1, forward strand.
TGAATGACCTGAGACATACCTCCCTAGACTACATGAAAAGAGACATGGAAGAGCTCTCCGATCTTATAGCCCAGGCAGGTATGACCCTAGCCCTGAGTAGCATTCTGACATTGCCCAGAATGATACTGCAGTATAAAGACAAAATGATTGACTTCAGCAATTGGTTAAGCTTCTGGTGTCATTCTAAGGGGATCCAGTATCTGCATGGGATGACATGGTCGACAGACCACAATGCTTTGCCACAGATGGCCTGCACGTGTTGCCCCTGGGATTCCAGATACCGGCTAAGGCTCTTGATGCCCCTATAGTGCCTTTTTTAGGCAGGGTTCAAATAACAAATTCACCGCCATAACAGGAACAGGCAAACAAAAACTCAAGGTAATGCTACTCAATGCTAGAAGTCTAAATCTCAAAATGCACTCACTCGAGGCACTCCTTAAAATGGAGAACATCGATATCTGTGCAGTGACTGAGACCTGGTTCAAGGCTCCAGAGAGCACCCCTACACTACCAGGCTATAACTTATACCACACTTTTTGGCCATGTAACCTGGGCTGAAACACCAAAGGTGGAGGTGTGTCCATATTCATTAATGATATGCACACCTCCAGGCTAGTTGCTCAGCATAATGCATCTGAGGTTATCCAAGTGCAACTAACTCTGGGCAAAACTGCAATCCAAATTGTAGCTTGCTACAGATTCCCCACCATGCCTCAGGATTCCCAATCCTCTTTTTTTGATGTACTGGAAAATATTAGGGTTCTACCAAACACCCTAATAATGGGCGACTTCAACTACCCCACCATTAACTGGGAAAATTAATTGTGTACCAACTCCTTAGCTAAACGCTTTCTGGACTTCATAAACTCCAATGCCCTAGATCAACTTATCCACACCCCCACCAGGGGCAACAATGTCCTAGACCTAGTCATTACCAGCATGAGTGACCGGTGTTCCACACCTGAAGTCAACTCCTCGTTGGTCCGATCCGACCATAAGCTTATCATCCTTGATATCCACATCTCGCCCCCACCCCTATTAAGGAAACCAAAGTTACAACTGCTGAATCCTACACAATTGCACTTTATAAGCACTTACAGGAGTGCATGGATCGTGCTTTCCCAAACAGAACCAAGACACTATCCTCCAAAAAAGGAAGCCAATCTGGTGGTCCCCTGCCATAAATAAACTGTACAACAGAAGGAAGAAACTGTTGCAAAAGAGTGTAAAATCCCATGAGAGGAGGAGCTCCCTGGTCAGCCTCAGTAAGAAGCTGAGATCCCTTATAAGATCCTCCAAAGCTAACTATGAAAACAAAATCACCACTAAATCCAAGAACAACCACAAAGCATTCTATAGCTATGTCAAGAATCTAGATGGCACACCCAGATCTGCACTGAGTTACAGCACAAAGGCATGAAAATTACAGAACCAACTGATATTGCCACCATCCTGGCAGATCGGTTCAGTGCTAACTTTACCCCCCTCTCACCCCCTAAAGGGCCCATATCAATACAGGAAGAATGCAGAGTCCCTGTAATCACAACTACGCAGGTAAAAGCTGCACTCTCTAAAGCCAAAAACACAGCATCCATGGGACCGGACAACATCCCAGGCTGCATTTTACATGAACTTCAGAACGAACTGGCTCCCCACTTAAGCACCATATTCAATAATAGCCTTGCATCAGGCTTTGTGCCCACTGAATGGGGCACAGCAACAGTTATCCCACTCCACAAAGGGGGAGCCACCACTGATCCCAGGAACTATCAACCTATTAGCCTGATGGGCCTGGTCTGCAAGACCATGGAACGTATCATCATGGAACTCATAAAAAAAGACATTGGTAACCTCCAAAATCTGGATCCCACACAGTTCAGGTTTGTGAGAGGGAGATCATGCCTCCTGAACCTGATCAACTTCTTTGAGGCAGTCACCAAAGCCGTGGATGAGGGTAAGGTGGTTCACACAGCCTATCTTGACCTCGCCAAGGCTTTCAACTCCATCCCCCATTCTGGAATTATAGCTAAACTCACTAAACTAGGTATAAATCCCTACATCACAAGATGGGTTGCCAACTGGCTCACTGACAGAACCCACACTGTAAAAGTTGCAGACTCCAAATCTGACCTCAAGGCAGTGACAAGTGGAGTGCCACAGGGTTCCATCCTGGGACCTCTCCTGTTTGGTATCTAGTTCTCTGAAGTACAGGCTAACACAGAAGGCCTCTGGCTGATGAAGTTCACAGATGACTGCAAACTAGGAGCCATAGTCAAGTCCCCAAATGATGTGGACATCCTACAGAAGGGTCTCACTGAGACAGATGCCTGCTGTCAGAGCCATGGCCTCAAGCTCAATGCCAAAAAGTGCAGTGTCAACCCCTTTGGTAAAAACTCTGAACCCATGAACTACCACATAGGCAGCAATCTACTTAACACTGAATGCATGATAAGAGTCCTTGGGATCCAGGAGGACAGTAGTCTTTCCTTTGATAGTCACATCACCACAGTAGTCAGGAAGTCCTTCTACATGGCACACCTCATCATAAAAGGGTTCTCATCCAGGAAAAAAGAGGTCATTGTTCCCCTCTACTTGTCACTCATTAGACCCATTATAGAGTACACTGCCCCTTTTGGAATGTACCTCACAAGACATCTGCAGCAGCTGGAAAGGCCACAGAAGTACCTCAGAAAGAGGATTACTGGCCTCAAACAAATGCCCTACACTGACCGCCTTAAAAAACTCCAGCTGTACTCCGTAGCATATCACCTACTCCGAGGTGATCTCTGCCTAACATATAAAGCTATGTCAAACCCAGAGCTGTTGGACATGCTAAACCTAATGAAATCCCAATCCCTTCAAGCTACATGCTCTAGGGACCTAAACCTTGTCACCACAATAAACAGGACATGCTGGAGGGATACATTCCTGTCCCAGAGACTTCCTATACTCTGGAATAAGCTACCCATCTATGTCAAGCAATGTTCTTCATTAGCACTCCTCAAGAAAAATTTGATGAGTGGATGGGAAATAGGAAATACACCCAAGGGATCACTTCTTTGTCTCTGCTGGACAGTGGCACAGGAAAATAACTTTCTTGGGTGGAGTAAGCTATGGTACCTTGCTGGCTAGGCTTACGTAGGCCCTTGGGCTGATAGCCTAGTACCTACCTATGAACCTATGTAGCAACTGTTTTTTGTAAACCAGGGTAGTGTAGCAGGGGTCTATATTATAACATCAAAGTCTTAAAACTTTGAATGTTATAATATCGAACCCTATGCACCAAACACTGAAAATAGCGAAGCTTCAGAATATCGACTACTTTCCTAGAAAAAGTATTCAGTGGGCTGTTTCTGCGGCTTCACTATTTTCTCAACTGTGGAGCGAAGGTTACAGACTGGGTTAAGGTAAGTGTGCGAACAGATCGGGTTAAGGTGAGTGTATGATAGTTAGGGGCCTTAGGGTTAGGGAGCGGGTAAGGTGAGTGTACGTTAGGGACCTTAGAGTTAGGGAGTGGGTAAGGTGAGTGTGCGATAGGGACCTTAGGGTTAGGGAGTGGCTAAGATGAGTGTGCGATAGGGACCTTAGGGTTAGGGAGTGGGTAAGATGAGTCTGTGATAGGGACTTTAGGGTTAGGGAGCAAGTAAGGTGAGTGTACGATAGTTAGGGATCTTAGGGTTAGGGAGCAGGTAAGGTGAGTGTGCAGTAGTTACGGACCTTAGGGTTAGGGTTGGGTTAAGGTAAGTGGATATCTAGTAGTGTATGTATGGTTTAGTGTAGGATTTTGTGAAGTGTATGTGTGTGGATTATTTATTTTGGTGTGCTTGTGTTGTGTGTATGCTTGTCGGAACAGCAAATTTTTTTCCTGGGAAAAAATTAATTATTCTGAATGTTCGATGTTATAGTCTTTCAATCGAAATGGTTCAGTATTATAACATTCAAAGTTTTAAGACTTTGATGTTATAATATAGACCTGTGTAGCACGTCCAAACATGAGGTGTCAGTCTAGAAAAGATGTGAACCCCCCATATAAATACAAGTGCCCCATACAGTATATTCACACAAGAATATAATGTAATGAAAGCACATAGGGGGATGTCATGGAAGGTAGACATAAAATTATAGTATGTCAGTAATGATGAATCAATCCCACAATCCTGATACACTATAAAATGAAATGTGGGCAATGCAAAGTAGTGTTCAGCTATGTTAAGCTGGTGTAAGCATTGCTTAAATATAAATTTTAAGCAATAAGTAGCCCCAGTTAAGCAGATTTGCGCAATGGAAAGCAGTGCTTGACATCTATCCCTTTAAGCACTGCCAACCTTAGCAAAGCAGGTTTGTGCACTGCTTAGCTTAGCTCACCATATTCAAAATGGTCCAATGATGGCAAAGGATGGGAATTTGGCTCTATTTAAACCTTGTAGATGGGAATACAGCCATAACCAGCTGTAGCTCATCTTTGCAGGCACTATGGCTGGTGTAGGCAAGGGACTGCGCTCTCGGGCACAGTGCTGTGGCATTCAGGATTCCAGGGTCATGGTTGGACTCTTAGTGAAAGTCCATGAGGAGATACTGCACAAGGGCCAGTACCAGGGCTCTCAATACAAAGAGTAGGCCTGGGACCATCTTGCATGTGATCCACCAGTGCTACTGGCATCCCATGAACTGGTGAGCAGGTCTGGGAATATTTTGCTGACCTCAAGCATAGGAAGAGGGAGATCTTGGACCAATAGACCCAAGATGCACAGTACAGAATGCCCCAGACATGTGTAAGTATCAGTATCAATTAGTGTTTACCAAAGTCCAGCCTGCGTATGTGATTGATAGGTATGCATAAATGTTTCTTTATCTCCTGTACAGCTGCAGATGAGAGGGCTGTGAACATAGATGCCCATGCCAGCAGGTTGCTAAGGCTGCACCAGGAGGCTGGTGAGTACAAATCTAGCTTGCAGTATTCAGGGAAAATAAATAGAAAGGCGTAGAATGTCAACTGCCAGTAAGTTAAAATGTGTACTGTGTGTAATGAATAAATGAGACGTTAGCAGAGTAATAGTGATATACAGGATATCTATCAATAAAAGTGTCAGTACCCTTCAATAAAACCAAAAACCTCAGACTATTGTGTTTACTTTGGTATGTGGTGGTATGAATCTAAACGTGTACAGGTTCTGCACAGCAACTATGGCTTGGACAGCATGAATTAATTGAGGCTTTTTCGACATAATTGTGGAGCTGTAAAACAGGAGATCAATATGAAATGTTCCATGCACCAAGATCTGATCCCTGAATCATAATTTGTAAACTGTTATACTGTATCCCCTACAGCAGTACTTTGTGTTGATCATTGCTTTCCAGATTGTAATATGTCAAAGTATTAATACACAGTACAAGAACTATCTGCCATACATGAATATCAGAATTACAAGGTCCGATTTTCCAACCAAGAGAGTATTAGGTAGAAAACAGTCAAGCATACAACTGCAGTTCTTCAATAGTGCATTGTGATAAAATACAGACTTGTTGTAACTTTTTTCACAAAAGGTATGGTTCAAATACCAGGAGTGGCAGTAAGCTGTATGCATAATTTCACCCAAGAATTTATATGAATATGTGTAGAAATAGTCAGGCAGTGTTAACAAAAATTTCCTCCACAGGTCTGCCAAGTAAGGAAGTGTTTCTATTAGCTGTATGAAGTCTGTACTAATACTCTGTGTACAACACTTCCACTGCCTGACCCCAAGGCTGCAAATGACAGTAAAATAAGTACATACACCAAGCAGTCTCTTCAGATAAATGTCCCTCAAGTGTCACACTGTCATGGCTAGTGGTCACTGCTGCCAATACCCAGGGTGACAGGTAGAAATCCAGGCAGAGTATGGCAGTACCACACACACACACACACACACACACACACACACACACACACACACACACACACACACACACACACACCATGAGTGCAGGGCACCCCTGTCAGTGTCACATATGTAACTTTGAATATCTGAATATGTGTACAAACAGTCAGGTAGTGTTAACAGAAATTACCTCCACAAGTCTGCCAGGTAAGGAAATGTATGTATTAGCTTTAGGAAGGGTTTAGTAATACACTGTGTACAAACATTCCCCTGCCCAACCCCAGCCCATAGGTAGATGTAAAATGAGGTCATACCTGGAGAGTGATGAGTAGGGTAATGATCAATACAGTTGTGAACAATTGAAGCCTGTACAGTTGTTAATTGACATCTCTATCTCCCCCACTCTATCTGCACCAATAATTCATACACATATTCAATGGGTATGTTTTTTCCAAACCTACTGTTGAGACATGTGTCCTATTGTTCTACAAATATTGAATTGATTATTAATGTTCCTCATTCAAATACTATCATTGCTGGCCTGTTGCTATCAATCTAACTTGCATGCCGTTGTAATGCCTACTGTGGTTCCATATATACATGTGTTCTGTTTACTATGCAACTGTTTCAAATCTGTTTTACGGGGACAATTGGAACACCCATGCATGCTGTTATAACTAATCTTGAAATGTGTGTTTTCATGGCTAACCAACATATTTTGTAAAACCTCAACACCAGAGCACATCTAGGAAAGCAGATCCTGGCGGATCCACCTGTCCCATCTCATCTGGCCATGGCATTGGGCCCCAGCACATCTGGGACCCAACCTGGGACCTCCTCATCCACTTAGTCCTGCACCATCTTTGGGTGGAACTGCCTCAGGGGATAGGCCCATCCCCCCAGGAGTGGGCACAGACAGGAAATGGTCACCCATAGCGAGGTCCAGCGTTTGGTGCATAGCGTCATCCAAAAGGAGTTTGGTGGACAGCTATACCAGATTGAGGACTGCCTGGGGCATCTTGAGGGTCAGCCTACCCCTCCTCTCTAGCCCCCAGCACAGCCACCTTTGGGGACATGAAGATGCAGTGGTGACTGCAATTGGGTGGGGACCTCAGTCCCACTGTATCCATTTGGGGGCTCATGGGTTTCTCATTCCCAACCACCCACCCCGTCCAAGGTTTTTACCCCCACATGTGTTATATACTGCCCCTGTATGTTGTCTTGTCTGACTTGTCTGTCTTCCTACCCAACTTACCTCCCTAAATATACTTACTATCCTTCCCCAACATCTCACTTTCACAAAAAAAAATATATGCCCCATACATAGCTGTCCATTTTGCACACATCTCTACTGGACACATGTAATCTGGTCCAATTGGCTTGACAACACATTACTGATGTCCTCACCCCTCTCTCAGGGTATTGAGTGTCCAAATTCACCTCCAAATTCTGTAGAAAGTCACACCTGTTGTTGTTGAAGAATTGGACAGCTATGGACCTTTCCTACACTCGTCCTGCACATCCCTAACTACCTTTCATACTTTCTTTCCCTCTGTGTGCCCCTTTTTTCACCACTTTCCTATCACCCCTTTTTCTTTTCATTTAAAGAAATTAATGTGGGGGATAAGCGGTGCTAAGCAAAGCTAAGATGACTTAACTATCTGTTAGCATCGCTTAGCTTCACACAAACACATGCAAACCCACTTACAACTGCTTAAAGGTGTCTTAATCACTCTGTATCCATCAGGCCTTGTTCTGCCCAGCAACAAAATACTCAGCCCTACCAAGTCTCAACCCTGGGATGCTGTGCTCTACAATCACAGCAGCATAACATTACACCATCTGAGCTATGAGAATCTGCAATGCTTTAACAAACATATCATGCATTCTGGTCATTTAACAGTAAATGAAAAACAAAAATCAGTCCCAAGTCACAAACCCATGTCCCTGTAAACTATAGTCAGAGCAATGCAGCACTACACAATCTCAGCTGTAGGAGTTAATGTTGCTTTTTCAAACATATCATGCAATAGGATCATACAACATTAGGGAGAAAGGTCTGTGGAATCATTTATGTGCTGTATATAGACATATATACATAATGTAGATATACATATATAAATATATAAAGGACAGAAAATATAAATATATATATTATATATATGTGTGTGTGTGTGTGTGTGTGTGTGTGTGTGTGTGTGTGTGTGTGTGTGTGTGTGTGTGTGTGTGTGTGTGTGTGTGTGTGTGTGTGTGTGTGTGTGTGTGTGTGTGTGTGTGTATATATATATATATATATATATATGTGTGTGTGTGTGTATATATATATATATATATATATGTGTGTGTATATATATATATATATATATATATATATATATATATATATATATATATATATATATATATATATATATTTATATATACATTCAGTGCATTCATACCTCAGAACCATCTCTCTCAATCCCTTAGTGCAAGAAACCTGTACAAAAGCTGTAAAATGAGGGGGGAATGGGCCACATATAGGGACATATTTCAAATATTGCTGTTAGAAATGAAGACATTTGCTACAGCAACAGGGTACATTTCAGCAGACAATTAGTGCAGGATATGAGGATGGAAACTGAAATGTTATGTCATTATTTACTGACATAAATCCTTGGATCACCACAGTGATTTACCAGACAAATACAAATAAACTGTGGAACAAAACAAAAGTACGGGACAAACATCTCAGCAGCAGCACTCAGTTGCTTCTCTTTAGTTAGTGACCTCAATAGCCACATCATCCCACTGATGTGTTAGGAATACACAACAGTTATGGGGACCAGACCAAAGATATCAGCCAGACAACTGGACATCCTACAAATATGTAGACATAACACAACATTAGGGAAACTACACTGAGCTAACAAGCAATGTCTAAACTACAGTCAGACTGACATAACACTACCCAAATCCAGCCCGGGGCTGTACACATGCATTTGCAAATATAAGAGGCACTACAGGGATGTAACACTAGTGGATAACAGACACTGGTGTGAAAGTGCATATCCACAACCTATTGTACCACAGTCACGACATACCAGTAAGCAAACTGAACACTATAGTGTAATGACTGTGTGAGCAACAATATCCCATTTGCCACTCACACATTACCCCTACATATACTTTCCCAAGTCACAGTGTAGTGAGGTGTTATGGGACATGCCACAGTCTGCCCATACACACATACAGGCAATAGGGAACCAGAAACTGGAGAGCATGCACAGTCAGAAAGGGACCATGACACTCACATGTAGCCCCACCCTACACAGCCCAAATAACATGTACACACTACACTGTTACACAAGCCTGATAGTCTGTTAAAAATGGCCAGATATACACATTCTCAAATGTAAAATTTTCCACAGAATGTATAGACACAGAACTCATATCTACGGCCGCTTCCTTGTTACATGTCTGGGGGTCTACGACATCCCTGAAATGGTAGCAGGAATGAAGGCAATAAAAAATGATACTACATACCTCTGAACTTCTTAGTGCATGACATCTAGACAAAGCCTGACATAATTGGGGGAATGAGGCCCAAACACAGGGGTATATTGGACATATTGCTTTTATACATTTAGACAGTTGTTGGTGTTACCGGGTTTGTTGAAACATATTTTTTCTGAGGGATATGAAGTCAGTAACACCAATGGATGTTAGCATTCCCTGACTGCATT